>NW_023425402.1:56112043-56282043 GCF_014108415.1 Molossus molossus | reverse complement strand
AATATCTTAGTTTAAAGAGTAAAACCAAACATATATGAAACATAATGCTGTACCCATTTTTAAAATATCTAAGCCAAAGCCCATAATTATTCCTGTATAATAAAGCAACATATCTATTACACAATTAGACTGTAGCCACAGTGGGATCATATTATTTATTAGGGTCTTTATTTTTCATAAATATTTAAATGAAAAAAAGGCACATATGGAATAGACTGGC
Organism: Molossus molossus; assembly: GCF_014108415.1. Classification (NCBI taxonomy): domain Eukaryota; kingdom Metazoa; phylum Chordata; class Mammalia; order Chiroptera; family Molossidae; genus Molossus; species Molossus molossus. Next base: position 56,281,823 of record NW_023425402.1, on the reverse strand, counting down.
ATGTGTGCTTATTTACCTTTTTAACACTTAGGCTAAAACCCATAAGTATCCATATACATAAACTTTTTATAGGTAGAGATCCTGGCCAAATGCTATTTTCCCATAATTATATATTATTATTTTATATTAGATGGAAATGGAAAGTTGTGTGCAAATCAAATTATTTAAAATTGGTAGAAAAAAACAAGTAACTGTGTACATAGTAGACATCAAAAATCACATTTGACTCATGTTTGACATACTGCAGAGGAGATCAGTGTTCAAAAATAAATTCTAGTAAGTGTTCTTCTAAAAATCCAAAACTCATTCTACTCCAAAAAAATCTCATATATTTTCATTTCTTTTCTTGCATTTTGTATATTTTTACGTTGGAGAGCACCTTCACTATACCATTAATTCTGAGCTACCTTGAAATGAAGGTCAAAATAAATTCTCAAGATTGCCACCTGGCAAGAAAGAGACCACAAGAATTAACAAGTGCACCAGTGGTAATGGCATCCTTTTATCCTTCCTCTATTTAGGAAATCGTAGCCTGGTTGGTCACCCACCATGTTCCAGGCATTTGGCCCTGGAGTTAGAACAGAACATAATAAGCCATGATAGCCAGGTATAATACATTCTTTCAGAGAACCGATAGTCTGGTTGAGAGGAACAGCTGTAACGCAGTAATTGCAAACCAGGTGAATTTCACTGGAAGGGAAGTCAGAATGATATGGGAGCAAAAAATAGGAGAAACTGCTTTGGTATGTTGCCTCAGGGACGGTTCCCTGCCTAAGGTAAGGATGTAAAACTGAAACTTAGAGAGTGAAGCATTGACCTGGGTGGAAGAGGAAGATGAGGAAAGCCTAGCGTAGGAAACGAGACTAAAATAAATCCAATGTAAGGAGCAGAGAGAGCAAAGGGAGTGGGAGAGATGGAAATAGTTTCATTAGAAAAATATGCTTTCCTTTCATTCAACACTTTTTTGTTGAGTGAGTGCAAAATGTCAAACTGTGCTCTAGGCCTTAGGAAACATATCAGGGAAGAGATTAGGCAAAATTCCTACTCTTGTGAAGCTTATGTTCCTTTCTCTAGTAAATGACATGTCAAAACTTACATGTCATTAAATGAACTCTGAAGTGTTTTCTTCTAAGTTTTTAGGTACTTCAGTTTCAAAAATTTATGATTATTTAGATAATATTTCCTTTTGCTTATGACTCACCATTAAAAATCCACCTCATTTTATTTTTCTAATTTCATTATTCGATTTCCTCCTATATTATAGCTTATAAACTTGACTTGAATTTTCTTGAGAAAAATTTAACCACCAATAATAATCCAAGCATGAGTGCATATACCATCAAGTAAAATATTTTACACCATAATTAATTTTATAATACATTATTTTGCATAAAATACAAATATAAATGTTAATATTTTTATGTTAACCCATATTACAGAATGGGAAACTCATTGTCAAAAATCTGGAAACAATACTCTCATTGTAGTCAGGTTTGTTAAAATGGTTGAAAATTTTTTTTCTAATGTTAAGCTTCATAATATGCACAAGGTAAAAAGAGAACTAGGGTAGGAGCTGTGTAAAGGAACTAAAATGGGGTAATGTTACAAATCAGCTAATTAAAATATTGTTGATTTTCAAATGTATGGAGTTTTCTTATCATGACCAGTTGCTTATGTCTTCACAGAATGGGGGAAAAATGTCCTAAACTGCAGAGAAACATATCTAGTGGAGAATTTCCACAGTGAATATTATTGGTCCCAATGATTGGTTGATATAGGAAATCCCAGAAATTCCATTTTATTGACCAAAAAAACAAAAAATGAATGTTACTAAATTCTCTATAAGTAAATCTATCTTCCAGAAAGAGGAAAAATTGAAGCAATGCAGGTTATATGTAATAAAATAATCAAATAGCCATTATATAATTTGTTCTGAGACCAAGTCATGGAACACAGTATGGAAAATTTAAACTTTTAGAGAAGAAATATAAAAACAATAAAGGGGTTGTTTTTTTCATAGAATTTTAATATTTGCTTTGATTTTTTTTTTTTTTACTTCTTAACCCATGAATGGGGCAGAGAAGCAGGAGAGAACAAAAATATTAAAAGGAAAGAAAGAAAAATGATATTGCAATATCATTAACATTCAATATAATAAAATCACAATGGCTATACCTGCACAAACATTTTTTATTAATTTTTATATGTTTTTATTGATTTTTTTAGAGAGAGAGGAAGGGAGAGAGAGATAGAAACATTGATGTGAGAGAGAAACATTGACCGGCTGCCTCCAGCAACCCGGGCATGTGCTGCGACTGGGAATCAAACCGGGACCTCTCAGTCCACGGGATAACACTCAATCCACTGAGCCACACTGGCTGGGCCTCCATGAGCCTTTTAAACAGAATAGATATTCCACTAATTTTTCCTCTAATAATTCTTACATGGTGGGGGAATATTCTGCTAAAGGCACAGAGTTGCAACAGATGACCTATGAAATCCATAAAAACAACACTGAATCTTCCAATCCACTGGCTACTATAAATTTTTTTTGTAATGTCTATTACATTAGACAACAGAATGTATATATTTTTTTATTGTTATTTATTTATTTTTTATTAATTTATTTTTGTTACAGATGTTTCTCCTTTTCCCCCCACTGATTCCCCCCTCCCCCTCCCATCCTGCCCTGTCCCCAGCTTTGTTGTCCATGTCTATCATTCATGCATACATGCATATAAGTTCTGTGGTTTATCTCTCCCCCACTGCTCCCTCTTCTGGGGATTGTGAGTCTGTACCTCACTTCCACGTTTTTGGGACTACCCCATTCCTCAGACTATTATGTTCATTATATTCCACAAATAAGTGAGATCATATGATACTTGTTTTTCTCTGTTTGGCTTGTTTCACTTAGGATAATACTTTCCAGGCCCCTCCATGTCATCTCAAAGGATAAGAGATCTTTCTTTCTTACAGCTGCATAGTACTCCATTGTGTATATATACCACAGCTTTTTATCCATTTGTCTACTGATGGACATTCAGGCTGTTTCCAGATCTTAACTATTGTAAATTAGCTACTATAAATTAATGATAAAGTACACTTTCACTTTTGTTGCACTAGATACTTATATAAATTAATAACTAGTTAGTATTGGGTATCTTCCGAGGCAGTAAATAAAAGTTATCCTTTGGGAGCAGCATAATGGAAACATTATCAGTATTAAAGTTTATTTTTAACATCTGTGCTTATGTGGGAGATAACATATGTAGATGTAACTTCTAAAATTCAAACATGCTAATATTTTTATCTGTGCAAAATTGATGAATACAGAGAAGTTGGTGTTTGTCTTCGTATAGTCAGGCTGCTGCGAGTTATTTAATAATGTTCAATTTTCATAGGAAAATTGCAAACATTAATTTGTATATATTTTCAATAATTTGAATTCAATTGAAGAACTCCTGATATTTGGCTTAGCTTCTTGAAGTGTATATAATTATGACTTGAAAGGCAGATTAATAGCAGGATTATGGTTTTATAGATCGTACAATTCATTATGTTCTGACTAATCAATATCTGGCATCAGATACTACAACTTCGCTGTGTATGTTTCATTCATTTAGGCAAGCAAATCTGTATTTTTGTTTCTTTACTGTGCTGTACATATTATGGGTTAAAGGCCTTTTTGAGACCTTTCAAACTGTTAGATTTCCTATTGCTTAGCAACTCAAGGTTTGAAAGTTTAGACAAAGTTAATAAGTTTTAGTCCTAAACCCTACAACTCAAAAGATCATTAGAAATTATTTTCTCTTATATTCAGCTATTATTTCCAATCTTGAATTTTTTAAGTTCCTTTTCATCATAGAAGTACTACTAACCAAATATCTTATTCTTTTTTTTTCATCCTCACTAGAGGACATTTCTGCATTTATCTTCAGATAGAGTGGGAGGGAGAGAGGGAGAGAGAGAAACATCCATGTGAGAGAGACACATCAAGTGGTCACCACCCACATGACCCCAACTGGTGCCGGGGACAAACTGCAACCAAGGTACGTGCCCCTAGCAGGAACCAAACCCAGGACTCTGGTCTGCGGGCCGATGCTCTAACCGCTGAGCCAAACCGGCCAGGACCAAATACCTTATTCTTAATTATAAAGATACCTTGACATATTATTAGGATTCTGCCTCTTGCTGTAGTGTGTGTGTGGTGTAAACAATCAGAGAGCACTGGAGAGAAAAAATGGGCTTCTCGTAAAACAGACCAGGCAAGATCTTTGAGTCTGCGAGGAACTGTTAAGACTTTAAGAAATGCCCATGAGTGATATGGTTGCCTTTGTTTTATGTCAGCGTCTGAACTGATTGGACCATGTTAGATATTATATTTAATTTTGGAAAAAATTAAACATTATTTTATTAAGATCTAGTTATTTTACATGTAAGTTGTGACTGTCAGTGGAAGCTGAGAGAAGAAATGACTGCTCTCACAATTTTACTATGTGTAGTCCAGTACTGGGGTTTCAAGGATAAAAAAATCACAGCATGCCTGTTCCATTTTAGAGCCACAGGATCCTCCCAAGTCCTCCAGAGTCCTGTTCAGTCTTAGGGCTCCTCATACTGCTGCCAGATGCCACTGTTTGCCATCGCTCAGCCCGTGTTTCCTTTACCTCTAGTTCTTTTCAGGGAATTCTTGAAGCTGCTTTATAGCAGTCTCCGGTACTTCATCTGCTTCAGTATGGAGAACTCATTCATCTCTCTGATGATCCCAGTGGAGAATGACATTATTTCCACTCTCTCCCAAACAAAGCCAATTTCCTTGGTGTTGCAGAGGAAACAATTTGAAACCTCTGTCCAGGAATGTACTTGAAGAAACGGTTCACTGATGTGTGTAAGACACATCCTATGGATCTGTCTACCAATGTCCGTATCAAACTCCTAGTACATCATCTCAAAGACATTATGTTAGTAAACGGGCACGTCTGCTCATAGCATGCACCATATTTTCTTGCCCAACATTCAGGTTTCTGATCAGTGAAACTAAACTCTCTTTTAATGCTATCGGATCTGGAGGAAACTGTGCATATAACCCCTGGGGCATCTGGTCATGGCTCTTCCATGCCCTTTCAAACACAATTTTTATTAGAGTTTATATCCTTTTAATATATTTACTTGAAGATTTATTATATTCAAATTGCTCTAAAAATGGAACTGCATTAGATGGTGACTATTTTTAAAATTATTTTTCTTCTAAAAGTATACATTATAGAGTTATTTCAAATGGTTTTACTCCATTATTATTTTGCCTGATTAAGTATATACAACTTTATAAAATATTGACTGCTTTTTCTATATGCATAGAGGATAATAAGCATTTGTTGATTGACATTATAGTACACCTAGACTAGGGAATAAAAATGAAACTCTGAAATATTAATTCTGAAATAAAATAAAGAATGCTGCCCCAGCTGGGGTGGCTCAGTTGGTTGGAGCATCGTCCCATGCACCAGTGGGTCATGGTTTCAATTCCATACCCAGTCGGGGCTTGTACAGGATGCAACCAATCGATGTTTCTCTCTCATTGCTGTTTCTCTCTCTTTCTCTTCCTCTTGCTTTCTCTCTCTTTTAATAAAAAAATATATCGTTGGGTGAAGATTTAAAAGAAAAAAAAGAATGCTACATATTTTTTATTATAACAAAATGTCTTCCCCAGCAATCTTCCCCATCTACTTTGAATTTATATATTTTTACTTCTTAACCTCCACCAAATAATGATGATTCTGGGTAACATATTTGAGCTCTTATGATGTAAGATATGTATGTAAATAAATGCATTAAATGTTTTATGTAATGAAGAAAGTATGATTATCCCCATTTAATGGATGAATACACTGACACCTAATGAGGTTAAACAGTTAACTTAGAGTCAGTCAGATAATTAATGGAAAAGCCAATACTTAAACCACAGGATGCTGTTCTGCCTCCTGCTATATTTTCATAAATTGTGTTCTATCACTAGAGTTTAATTCAATACATTCAGCATGTATTGAGCTCCTACTTTGTGCCCGATGCAGTAGCAAAGGAAGCACAAACGATTCAAAGAAGCGAGTCGTTTAATATAAACATTCATTCCACAAATTTCGAAAATGCTAAAAAATTATTTTTGATAGAGTATTTGAGTTATTATGTATTTAAAATCTCTAGAATTTGAAAAACATCAGTGATTGGTATGACCTTTTCATTACCTCAGGTTGTCTGGACATCATTTTGTGATAAACCTCATGTGTTTTATATCATTGAGCCTGTTAAGCCAAAGCCACTGTCAAAATCTAAAAGTATAACCTAACCTGGCTTATACTTACATATATTGACAATGTGCCTTTAGTTTTCTCAGACACGGTGCCAAGATCTTCCATAGTTATGGGGTTGCCTTAACTTACAATATTTTTATCTGACGTTCTGAAATATTTCAGAAGGAGTATGTGATAACCTTTATTTTTTTTTTCTTTTTGCTAATAAGATAAACTTTTGTAGTAAAATAACTTGAAATTTTATAAACTTATTTATGTAATCCTTAACAAGTTATATTTTGGTGTGAAATTTTATCAGTAACCTATACCTATTGACATATGAAATAAGTGAGGGATTGTCATGTTATGAAGCTGATAGTTGACTAAAAACAATGAAAAGGAATACCAGACAATAGGCTATCAATTTTGTAGTGTTAAATTATTGAAGACTGAAAATTGTCCAGTTATTGTCATTAGAACTAATATGCCACAGTTATTCAAAATATATTATTGAGATATTTTCAGTCAGAAATGTGTATATAACATTCATGGTTTTTCTTTTACTTGATTGTCCCAGGGTGGAGGAGAAATTGACATCTGGAAATATGAGCTTGATTTCATAGTGATGAGTGAAATTAGAAAATGGGTCAGAAACAAACCAGAATGAGGTCAAATTGGAACAAGTCCTGGGAACATGTGTCATAAAATATTAAAAAGTGTTATCCCATATGTTAATACAGGTAGACTCGGTACACCACTGTCAAAGACCTAATATTTTAGTAAATATATTGTCGTTACTTTTCAACCTGTTTTTTAATACATTTTTTCAGCAACATTCATGGTTAAAAAAAAATCAATTTTAGGTTGCTTTAATGATGATAATGAAGCCTATAGTGAGGGTAGACAGGAGAACTGTGGAAGGGAGGTGGGATGGAAGACAAGTACTTGAATTAGAAAGTTTAAGGGCAGCAATTGCTTACCAACTATTTCCTACATGTACATTAGTGTTAACTTGACTTTGGAATAATTATTATCAGTGAAATAATCCTAAATAATTTCTGAAACATGCATGTATTTACTATATAAATTTTACACTGACAGTAGACAATGGGTACAACTGGCCTCTAGGACTTCAGGAAGCAAGTTCTCAAATAACACTTTTTGCTCCTGCTGCCTAAAGATGTGGCAGACTTTTCCTCCTTTTCTCTTGGTTTGTTTTCATCCTCATCTGTGTGTGTCAGTATGTGTGCTGATGAGGCATTTACTATATATGATAATTATCAAATTGGAATTATTTGTCATCCCTAAAACTCTTAATAGAAAACACACATTAAACTATGTTAATAAATGCAAATGTTTGCATCCTCTTGTAACTCTTTGAAGATGACACTTCATTTTGATAATGACAAAATACTACATATTATTTTTAACATTTCCCGAAGTGGCATCCAGAGATGAACTGGTATTTTTGACAGTGTAGATTCCACATTGCAGAGAGATTTGGAAACCCTTTATTCTGTACCCTATGAAATACACCATGCTTGATTCTTTGAACACTTTCACATGAACTGTTCATTCTAATCCTAAAGCATGCCCACTTACACCTTGTAATTAAGTTCTTTCTACACATCAGTTCTTTTTGAAATGTGTAAAGTACAACAGATTAAGAATTATTTTTATTTATTATGATTGGGTATTCTCTATGTTAACTTGGAGTTGAATATACATATTCATAGATAATGAAGTAAGTTGTCTGCTGTAAATAACAATTTAAAAGATAATAAAGTCATTTAAAAGTTGGTAATTGAAATTATTTTAGGATTTATTTCACAGAAAATTGCCTGAGAATAAAGTCCCTGCAGCTTCTGGAAGGAAAAGTCCTAAAATGAGGGAATATGGTGCCCAGGCAAACATGACCACTTCTATTTGTATGTTAGATTCAAAGCCATTTTATTTTACAACCCGCAAATACCAATTTTGTGGGGAAATCTTGTATATTTCACCTCATATGATATCTATTCAATATTTAGGATCTGACCAGTGTCTAGTATTGTACGGAGGCTTCCCTGTCCATCCCACCTCATGATTGAAAATGAAACAAGAAAGATATAAAGATACTTTTCCCATCATCTAAGTCAATACCTTCCTGGAGGCAAGTTTGTCATCAAAGAAACAGCTACTCATTTGCTAGTGGCTTGGGAAAAGAGACTGAGGGACCAGCAAGCCTTCACTCCCATTTCCAACCAGATCCACTTTTAATCTGATAAACTAAGATCTGTAGTGGAATTTTACCAGCAAGGAAAAACCAGCATGTGGAATTTTGGGCATTCATTCAATATGGGTACAAATTTTGGTCCAAAACACTAGAGTACAAAAGATTTCATATTCTTTTTTGGAAAGTCATATTTAATCCGTTTTGGCTTCTGATATCATGTCTACCGTGGGACCATGAAAAGATCCTGGTCTGTTAGGGTCCAACGAGTTGCATCCTAAGCCAGGATTCCTTCTCTTGTTTTTTTTTGTGTGTTTTTTTTTTAAGTTTGCCCCAGTAGGGCAGTTGGGTGTTGGCATAGTCAGAAGTGCTCTTCCAATATCACAGGCCCCTGAGAGCTCTTCCAGCCTCTCCAGCTCTGGACAAAGTTTTTAACCTCCAAGGATTTTAGCCTTCCAGAGTAACACAGGACCCAAGATGCAGTGCGTAAATCAAACTTCCAAAAGCTGAGGAAAATACTTTCAGTCCAAGGCATTTATTACTTTTATTTCTACTTCTTTCAGTAGGTAAGCTTTCTTCCATCAGCAAAGAAATAGAATATAGAGTTTTTCCTTAGTTTTTGAAAACATTTACTTTCTGCTCATAACACACTCACTTCCTCTAGGAGTTCAGAACTTAGACTACAAAGGCAATTCATCTTCTTGGGATAGGAGAGAAAAAAAAGACCTACAGTAGTGATGCAACATTGACATTTGCATGTTCTCGGACTATTAGGCTGTTAAGGTTCAGTGATTTGTTCATTCACTAAAAAATTAAAGATTATATTTTGCATGATGCTAAGAACTAATGACTCAGTGGTGTACAAGACACCGTTCTCACAGCACTTAGAGTCTAGGAAGCTTCTAGAATCTGTAAGGTTGACAGTGGAGCAAATAGCTCCTGGTTTCTGTGAGAGTGTGCAGCATCTACTTTGAACCTAGTCTCAAAATTTAAATTCCAAACCTGAACACTGAAAAGACACAATCGGAATAAATCCTTAGTTTTCACTGTGTAAATTGTATATTTATCTTCAACTTTTAACCCAAGTATAAACCTTCAGATATTTTTTGTAGAAAGAAGTCATATTAGACCTCACTTTTCTATTGATTTAGCCAATGTTGCTATTCATTTCATTAGAAATTTTATGGAATAAACTATTTTAAAAATATGCATGAAATAACTTTAGTTTAAACTCTGAGAGTGATCTTGTTTAAAGATGGCCACTCATTAGATTTCAGATACTGCAGATTATCACTTATTTTTCACTTCTTTCCAGCAATTTTATGAGAAAATACATTGTTGATGGAAAATTTTTCTTACAAATTTATTTCTCTCCTTTTCTTTCAAGTCCTGTATAAAGATATTAAGCATAACCACATTTTTTTAAAGTTAGCTTACTAGTATTTTATCTAAGCTTATTTTAGAACACCATTTTAGATATCTTTTTTAGATAATTTTTGCTCAAGCAAAGACTCCTGTAATATCAGAGGAAATATGGTATTGAAGAGAAACAGACTAGTATTGTTTTGGTTTGAAATCTAGATTGTTAATGTATTTTAAATTAGACCCCTCCCTGATCATCCATCTTTGCAATACTTATTTATCAAATGATAATTTACACCTCAAAGTTTTGTTCACTGGAGGGTGTTTTAAGGCTACTTTTCCAAGAACAGTGACATCAAATCACCAACAAGCATTCAGACAGAGTTGCTGGGTGCAGCAACTCCCTGGAGCTGGGAATAGAAAAAGGAGACAACGTATTTGAAAATATTCAATTGACTAAAGAATGAGACAGATTTATATTTCATTTTATATCCAGTCAGGAAGATGACAATGGATGTGGTGGGATTTGTGTTACTACTTTGGGAAGAAAAATGCTGATGGTGCTGATGTCCAACGAGGTGAGACTGGGTTCTGGAAGAATTTGATAGGTAAGTTAGTGAAATATTTTAGGCTTAGATTACTGAGATTTTGAGTCAAAGCTACTTCTTTATTAAGACTGCTTAAAGGGTGAAAGTTTAGCCTAGTTCTTTCACATAAAGGTCTTGGCTAGATAAAAAGCAAAACCATAATTCTCAGTATCACACATTAGTGACATTGAACGGTTTCCACCTCTGCAACTTTGCTATGAGGAATGCAGTGACAGATTCTGTGCTGTGTTTGCCTATGAGATGATTTCCTTGAAGTCCCGTAATGAGTTGTTTTTGGCAGGATTAATGAGTATTATAATGGCAAATGGATGTTTGCAGCTCAGTTGTGTTTCATCACGGAGTAACATGGGGTTTCTGGTCCCTTGGAGGCCATAATTGGTGGCATTAATGCAGTTTTTAATTACACTTCTTGAAAAAAAATGAATTGGAACCAAAACAAAAGCTAAGTGATCATCTCTCTGCTGTTTCGCATGATATAAACAGAAGACTGTTGCTATCTCTGATATCTACGATTTGAATCATATCCTCCAGATAAAATATGTGCAGTATATTTTGATGATGATTTTGTTTAAAAGTGGTTTGTTTGCCTTTATTTTCTCATTCTTATATACTGAAACACTTTATTATATACATGTATAATATATGCATATGTAATACAGATCTACATTATACATGAATATGAAATGTATACATATTATAAATCTAAGTGAATGCAAAGATAAAATAATAGGCACACTTCTCATATTTATACCCTGACATTGGTTTCCTAATCCTCACTGTTAGTCTTGAGCAACATAAGTGTAATTAATTCCCAAAGCTCTATGAATGAACTAGAATGCACTAAGCCATTTTTCTTTTTCTCTTTTCACACATGTATATGAGAAATTACATATTGCTGCTGCTTCAGCATATCCTGTCTTTGCAGTATTATGTTTGTTTGTGGTCTGTAGTGGCAAGCCCAACATTGATCTACGGGATAAATTTACAAAGTGTTTTATGAGAACAAAATTTCTCAGAAGGTGATATGGCATGCACACACACACACACACACACACACACACACACATACACACAGAGAGAGAGAGAGAAAAAGTAAAATAATGTAAATTTGAAATATCTACGTTATTGGCCATTTATTCCTAATCTATTTATAAATGGTATAACTGTATTGGTTACTATATATTTCCTTCCAGCAACAAAATGATAATCATTTAACTGTTCTATATTTTTAAATAAATCACAGGGCAAAATATCAGACTTGGTTAATTAAATGGTTAGGGGAATATACAAGCCCTTGAGATGAAATGATTGTGTTACCTTTTAAGTTCTTGCTGAAGCAAGTCAGTGTGGAGGCTATTCCTATTCCTCGTAGCCCTTTTTTGATATTCTTGATATCTGGGTTATCCTTGAGTTAACAGTACAAGGTCAGAAAAGCATTTGGACCTGTAGCAATTAATTATATCTAAGGAAAAAGTACAAAAAGTCAGATGTCATAGAATTCCTCCTATATTTACATCTTTGTTTTGGTAAGACTTAGTCTCACTTCTTAGAATTGCCAGCAGTTAAGAAAAGAAAGCTACCTTTCTTTAGTGTGGGTCTTTGACACTTAATATCTGTGTTATTTGTACTCTTGCCATCAGGCAAAATTGTTCCTTGATAGGCTCAAACATCTGGTTGCCGGTTTTTTCACAGTCCTATAAAATAGTTGCATTTCCTATTTGTAAGGAAACAAACAATCAGAAATAAAGAGCAGACAAGCAAGTAAACTGAAATACACCTCTGGTACTTATAAATAGGGGTTTCAAGAGTTTGGAAACTGTGGAGCACGTCTTCCATCAATGGCTGCAAATTTTTAACACATCCCCTACCAGAGAACAGGGACGCGGCTTTGGTTTTATGCGGCTCCATTCTCTTCATGTTCATGATGATTGAGTGTGCTGAAGTTGCTTTGTTTTTTCTTTAGAAGAGTGATGATAGTGATTAATTCAGTTGATGCATCATTGTCCCATCCCCTTCACTTTAGTGGTTTCTACAAAATGTCTTAAAATATCTAGACAGCATTTATACATGTGAGAATTCTGTGTGCTTTTGCATATTATCATTCTATGTAAATCTGATGCTGATCCTGTCAGCCATGCCATCTAAAAACATTGGGGAAAAAAAGACAAAAATGCACATAAAAATGAATATTTAATGTTTAATACCAGGTAATTGTGTTCATATGCACATATATACATAAACACGTGTGTCATAAACATTCACACATATATATATAAATATGATTTTAATATTCAGAGTATACTAGTAGTGAACATTTTGTCCTAATTATTTCTTGTGAGATTTTTTGTGATTTAACTTAAATTGTTTAATATATTCTCTCCATTTTATAATATAATAATAACAATAAATAATAATAGTTCACCTTTCTTGAGTTTACTCTGTGCCAAGCACTTTTACCTTTATTTTTTCCACACACAATCCTTTGGGATAGGTATTAGTATTTTTTCTCATGTTATGAATTAAACTGAAGCACAGACAAGTTGGGCTAATTCTCCAAGGTCACACATACTTTAACAGAGCTGGGACTGGAGTCCAGCTCTCCATGTCTCCACTCCATTCACACTTAAAACCTCTATAATGCCCATGAGGAGGAATAGAAATAATACCAAAACAACAGCAAACCTTCAGTTATATTTTTGGTAACACTATTCATTCACATATATTAAATGCATTAATAAGATCTTAATAATCTTATTGCTTTAGTAATCTTAGAGATTCTATAATGCACACAGTTCACCTTTGAAGTGAAGAAATGAATTATTCTCTTTAGTAAGCAAAGACATCTTGTAGGCTCAACCCACTAATCTATATGATCACAGGCCCGCACCCTAGACCTTGCGTGGAGACGTCAGTGCAGTCCACTTCTAAAGGCCACTCTATATGGGACTGGCTAATACAGTGGTGAGTATTGGACTTTGGACACGGGCAAATTTGGAGTCTAAACTTAGCCCCTCTACTTATTATCATCTTAGCTATGGGTAAACTGATTTATGCCTACATGTTCCAGTTTATTTACCTGTAAAATCATGATACTAGTATTCCTTACAAGGTAGTTGTAAAAGTTAAATAATGCATTTCAAGCACTTAGCCGCCCATACTAAACATTCACTAAACATGTTTATTTTTATTACTAAGCATAAGTGTAACTTTTTATCAGGGTGGTTATTACACAATAGTTATCACAGTACAGCTACCCTTTGTTTTTCAAAAGCTATCTTAAACAGATGTTTAAAAATTAAATTGATATCATTTCTGTCTTAACTAACATCATTATACTATAAACAGTGAAGTTTTAAAATTTAAAATTTGGGCATTGTTAATAGCAATGTGGTCCCCAAATGTCTCATGACCTGAGTGAAGCCTGTGGCTGGTTTGTTGTCAGATGTTACTTTTGAAAATATTTTAATTGGTAATGAATTTTGAAAAATTAAGAATCATATTTTCACATAATTTACCAGATATGAATAAAGTTAAAACTCCCAGACAGAAGTGATAGAGATTTGAGTTTGAATTCTAGCTCTTCTACTTGTTTGGCCTCAGGCAAGTGCTTACCCGAACTGAAACACAGTTGTACCAGCTGTAAAAATGAAAAAATAACCTATACCTTGAAGGGCTGTTGTGACTATTAATAATGATATATGCAAAGGGCCTAGGATAAGGCCTGGGACTTAGTAGGCACATAATAAATGGTAGCTATTAATGTCGTTAACATTTCTCATCCAAGGTATGTGTAAATCTTTAATAATAATGCCAATCTATCACTCATAACTTCAGTTGTGCAAATTATGTACCTATATTATATAATTTAGATGTATTATCCTAAAATTAATGAATTTAGTCATGGTGCCTATGCACTATTTGAAGGAAGACAAAGGTAATTATTATTTTAAGAATTGTTATTATTTTGTAGACTAGTGTTCAGAGTTCTTTGTGTTTAATTTATATAGAAAGAAGAGAAAATTGTTTTCAAGTAAGTTAATAACTTTTGCTAAAAATAAAAAGTTTAACTTTTCCTCAGTGAACTAAGGCTATAGTTAAATGCACATATAGAAGTGAAGATAAAAAGAATGAATGATTTTTTTAAATAAAAAGAATTTGTTTACTTTATAGAATTGTATTTGTGAAATTGCAAAAATTAAGCTGTAAAGTTTCATTTATATTTATTCCTATTCTAAAAATCTTAAAATATTGATCTGAGTATTATATACTTTCTTAACTTAAACATATTTAGTTTTAAAAATTCAAATTTTAGCACTGTACATTTACTCATAATGAGATTGGTTAGTATATAACTTACAACTAGTAAATGTTGAAATAAAATAACATTGTATATTTTATTATGCTTTTAAACTATGTGACTGGAAAAAATATGTGGACTTTGGCTGATCCTCAGGTTAACTCCTGATATTGTATAGTAAATTTGAAAATAATGAATTTTAGAAGCTAAAATATCATTTCCCTGAATCCATTTACGACATAAGATTTTAAGACATTTGAAATTAAAAACAGTAATTATGTCACATGACCTGTCAAATTATAATATAATATATCCATAGTTTTTCTTTTTTAGTAAAAGAAACTTCATGGTGTAATATTCCTGAGTCTCTACATTAAAAAATATTAAGTATAACTCTGAATATCATAGATCAAATACACTAAGAGAAACTAATTGAATAACATTTTTTTGCATTAAATCTATTTAAAATTACTAAAGACCTTAAATATTAGATACTAGAATGCATTAAAACGTAAAGTTTGAATAGTTTTAAGGGATAATCTGAGATCAAAACTAATTTTGTCTTGGGGGCTTCATATTCACATTGGGAATATAAATGTTATATCTTATTTTACAGGATATAGAATGTGATCAAAGTTATTTTCATGCACTCCAAGGGAATGATGATTGTTTGCATAATAAGTCTAATCATATCTTTTATAAAGGAAACTTTAATACATTTATTGAATGAATATTGAATATGTATTTATATCACTGACTGTGGGCTGTTGTGATTTTACTACATTAAAAAGAAAGTGCATTAAGACAACTTGGAACTTTTAGTAGACAATTGTAGAAATTAAGATAATCATTTGCTCTTGTTTGATTTATGATTCCCAAATTAATACTAATATTCTTCAATTCTAGATAAATTCTAAATTACCCCCTTTTTTTGTAGCTACCCTATTTATACAAGAATTAGGCTGTTTTTAGATAGAGAGGTGATGGATTAATATATTTAATTGATGTGTTTTAGGTCCTTGCTTACCTTTTAAAAGACTATCTGGAAGATAAGGTCAGGTCATGTCTTTTCCTTTAATCTTTAATATGTTTTTATTAGGGCTGTGTATATTAGTTTTTTCTTTATAAACACTCAGAAACCCAGGAGAAAAGAAATGTTTCTCAATCGCCCAGTGAGTATAAGTTACTTTTTGCTCCTAAGTATAACCTGTCCACTTTTTTCTACTCCTTTTGGAACATCCTGTAAGATATTCCATAGTGGTTGTATATTAAAGACAAGAAACATTATTTACTTCATTTGTAATTTGTGCTTTTCATTTTGTTCATTCATAAAAATACCTTTTCAATATTTTAATGTATTCTCTTCTCCATACACTCTGTTAGGAATGTTGGGTTATAGCAGATCAAATCAAGAATAGTCTGCCTTTTCTTTATGGCACTTGATTGGTATTCAAAGCTCTACTATATTGGAAATAGCCAATTATCTGATAAGATTTATAAATTAAAGCTTAAATTAAAGAAGATAGTTCATGTAACGGATAAACAGATTTTACACCATGTATACACTAATGGCCATATTTATGAATCAATTAAGTTAAATATACAAGTGTAGTCTAAGTCCTAATTTCTCCTTTTAAACTCTCCTCATACAATGAATTATGCTTAGTTTTCTCAATAGACCTCTTTAGCCCATTTTCCCCCATGGGGTGGAGGAAAATTACAGACCACCTTTTTTCAGTGTTCCATTTTCGACAATGTAATGTCTTTGATGCTTTCACTGCTAGCGCTCACGCCTTCTTCCATTTTTGCCTACACAACTTCTCTGGGAAATGGCACACTAAATGGGATGTCCTTCATTATTTCCTCACCACTTCCTCTAAGGCCACTGTCTCTGGGCTCTCTTTATATCCATTTTGCTCTTACTTTTCCTGTGGTCGCTGTATGTTCCTGCTCTGTGTTTCTCACCTCCTCGTTCCAGCTTGTGTGCTCTGTTGCTGCTCATACTGTAAGGAAGCTTTTTTACTTAAAGACTCCACCATAGCCAACATGTCACGTAGGTTCATTCATTTTGATGGTTCCATTTTTCATACCTTCAGCATGATAGGTCCTTTTTATTTTATTTTGAATGTTACATTAACTACCTTTTTTTTTTTTTTTTTTTAATCCTCACCCGAGGACATTTTTGCATTTATCTTCAGATAGAGCAGGAGGGAGAGAGGGAGGACGAAAAGGAGAGAAACATTGACTGGGGCTGGGGACAAACTGCAACGGAGGTATGTGCCCCTAGCGTAAACTGAACTTGGGCCTCACTGGTCCACGGGCCCACACTGAGCCAAACCGGCCCGGGCTTAACTATCATTTTAAAAGGAAAGGATTGACTTCCCAGGATACTGTCAGCACTAAGAATTATCATCCATGGAAATGAAAAGTTATATATTTTTTTAGGGTTCTGCCATTTTTCTGTCTTTGATAAAATTCTATGACACCCAAAGCTCCTAAGACTAATAATCAAAGCGGGCATTTGTTTCTGGGGCTATTGGAACTGGCCAAAGAGCATTTTATTTAACCTCTTGTGGACCACTAGGCAGTAATATAACTTCCCATGTACCTCATTCCCCACCTCATCCCATTAGTGGGCATCTAGTATGAAGTGAAGATTTTCTAGGCACTAAAAATTCCAGTATCTGGTGGCACTACATGTGGCTGCCATAAACTTGGTTAATGGAGACAGAAGACTGTAGTATGAGTGCCTGCTTTATGCCTTAGTGGTCTTCCTCAGAACGATTGCCATATCAAGAGATGACTCTCTAACCTTAGAGTTAGTTAAAGTGAAAGGTATAAAAACTATTATTCTATGACAAAATTTTGCTTTCAGATTTAGTGCTTTCTTTGTTTTCTTTCTTTTAACCTCAGCTTTTGAATATCTTTCTCATCAGTAAAGTCAAAACATGCAAAAACAAATATATAAACAGTGACATTTGAGGGGTAAAATACTTTCAAATTCCCAATTGTCCAACAATAGGTAGACAGACTTAAACAAAAGTGGTATATCCATACACTGGAACAATACTTAGCCCTGATAAGGAGTGAACTGTTGATAAATATAACACCATGGATGAATGTCAAAATAATTATGCTAAATGAAAGACAGACAAAATAAAGACATAATATATGATTCCATTTATATAAAACTTATAGAATTGCAAGCTAATCTACAGTGACAGAAAACAGTTCAGTAGGAGGAGGGGAGAGGCAAAAGGAAAGATTACAAAAGAGCATGAGGAGGCTTAGGGGTGTAATGGATGTGTTCATTATTTTGATTGTGGTGATAGTTTCACATGTATATGCAAATGCAAAATATCAAATTATAAAATTTAAGCACATTCAGCTTATTGTATGTCAATTATACCTTATTGAGAAACATAAAAAGAATAGAAAAATAGTTATTTTTTCATATTTTTAATTTTAATAGATAAAGATACTATCATTGACACTGTTGAAACAGTTTAAAATTCTTAGGAGAATACTATAGTTTTCTTATTTCCACACACACACACACACACCTCAACTGTAATGCTATTAGGAAGTTAAATATTTAAAGGTTATATTGACCCTCTTTTCAACATATGATTATGTTGTAAGGGTTTTCACATACAATGCTATATCCAAAAGTATTTAAAAATGAGCAATGTAATAATGGAAGTTCATTATAGAATATAGCTTTCTACACTGACCTATTATTTACTTGCCGAAATTCTCATTATAGAAGAAAAATAGTGAGTGGGAAAAAGAGATTACTTCCGACTATCCAAATGAATTAGATAATATGCCTTTTGATTTTAAGAAACTAAATATAAAGTATGAAGCATAAGCCCTGGCCAGTGTGGCTCAGTTGGTTGATCATTGTCCTAAGCACTCAAAGGTCACCAGTTTGATTCCCAGTCAGGGCACATGCTCACGTTGCTGTTTTGTCCGCAGTCGTGGTTCGTGGTGTGTGTGGGAGGTGGCATATCAATGTTGCTTTCTCTCACCCTCTCTCTAAAATAAATAAAACATTTTAAAAAGATGAAACATAAAAAAATACTATTGTTTGTTTTTGTTCAGTCCTCCAGGAAATTCAAAACCAAATTTTGAGTTCAGTTACAGCTATGTGTTAATTTTATGTTTAAATTTCATTTGTTCTTCAGGCATAATTTTTTTTCCGATGTATAATTTTTGTTTTTATACAAAAGGGGATGGTCTACTAAAAATAAAATAAAAAATCTTCAATTGCCCCAATTAATACACTAAAAACCCATCTATAAATGGAAGAATTAAATGAATTATTGAGAAATGTTCACTGAATGAATTTATTCTAGAGTTAGATTCACCTAGATAAAAAACAAGTACTTAAAAGACTTAATGTATACATTAATTACATCTTGAGATACTTGGTGAATTGATAATAATTGTTGATATTCAGTGATCATATGTAAAGCATAATAATTACCCATTTGATGAAGATGAACTGTAAATTTGACTAAAGTTTATTACGTACCTACTATAGGAATTATAAATGGTCACCTTGCCCACTCTATGATGATACAGAAGCTGAGTGCTTACCCTATACCAAACTAAAATAGGTTGAACCATTTGTAATTGTATAGTCAATGGTTTTTGACCTGCAAAAACAGTAATTTCATATGATTTGACCTAGTATTAATTAGTGGTGAACCCAGGTCTCCTGATTTCCAAGTCTGTGATATTTCATCAAACCAGGCTAGTATTTCATAGTTTTCCCCATTATTAAAATCAGAGTCCACTAATGAATTCTGCCCCTGGGACCCTTAGATTTACTATTTGATAGATAATTTAAAAAAAAGAAAAAGAAACACAACAAGTAGGCATGTAAGTAATGGGTACACATCTTTTAGGGTAACTCCTTGAAAAGCCATAGTAAAATATTACTTTCAGTAGAATGTGTTTTATTAGGATCCTGTCTAGACACAAATCCATAGTGGCATTGATAATGTTTGCTGTCTTGCATATTCTGCATGTAACTCCTTATTTAAATCACCCAAATTTTTGAAATAAGATATGTAAATTTTATAGATAAAATGTAAGAATTTACCCAATTTGACATCATGATCCTAGCAGCCTTTAAATACAGCCTCCATACACATAACAAAGTCAGGTATACACAGGATTCCCCCTTTCAATAAAGGGGGCAATTCTATTGTATAAATTAAAGTTACATTAACTGAACAATTCTTACAGCAGCCTGAGATTGAGTAACCTTCTCTCCTTAGAAAATGTAACCCCTATAATTTCACTTTAACCTCTGATCATAGGAATTATCCTTTCTTCATATTAGCAACATTGTTTATTTTATTCATTGGATGTTTCAAATTTAGCATCTTTTAAATATACACCCTAACCACAATAAAATATTCTGTGGCATTCAAGTATGATTCTTTTGTATGTCGGACCCCAACTGAGCTGTGAATACCCATTAAAAATGTCCTTCTAAATGACTATAATGACAGGGGAGTTGAATAGTCAGTGAAATTTTCTATTATTTTATTTTGTGTGTATTTTCATTAATAATTTATTGATATAAAAGATAAGAATGTTTTACTTCCACAAATTTGTATCTGTAATTTGTTCTTGGTGCACAGACATATTGAGGATGCCACTCGGCAGTACTGATTGAATATTTATTTAAACAAATATCAGTATAACCCAACTAGCTGGAAAATCCATGAGTTTGGTTTTGATAGCAGAGCATTTCTCAACAATTTATGTGTGCATGCAAATTTTGGTGCTTTGGATATAGGCTAAAGTATTTGCTTTATATGTATTATTTTGTTTGAATACAAGAAAGCTGGTTTGATTTGTATGTTTCCCTCTTATAGAATTGTTCCAAGGCTCTGTCAGAGATCACGTAGAGTAATTTTTCCCATCAATCTTTGCTGTGCAGCCATGCACGAATGCAGTAGGAAAAAGGGGGCAGAAATCAAATCACTTAATTGCAGCATTTTTCATCTACATCTTTTGTTTTATGGTGGTAAAGGCCCCGGAGTAGCCTACCATGATTCATGGCTGTCACTGCTGCCGTTAGCAGTTCAATCCTTCATCCTAGGCATTTTGGTACTGAAAGTACCTACACAATTACTTTGATGAATATGACTTGTTTGTTTTTTCCCCATTTTTAGCAGAGAGTGGTTGTGCTTAATACAGACATTTAAATAAGATAGTATTCGTGCCTACTGCATGTGCACTGTATTTCAAAAGTTGTGTGTCTAGTTTAACGATAATATTGCCATTGTCACCCAGGTATTTAAGTTTGCTGAGCTTACGGGCTTTTACTCCTATTTTTATGTTTATATAATGGGAAGGCCTTAAAATAACCCCCACTCTATATAAAAAGAATAACTCACCTTTAAAGATCTACGAGGCTGTGACAGATTCCTACGAAATCTCATTTAAAAAAAAAAGTCATTTCATGTGTGGCATTACAAAGCCAGCAAACTAGTCTGCCTCTGCATTTATGCCTAGTTGATCATAAAATAATAACATTTTTGGAAATATATGCATGCATCTTAGAAAGTGACTTACAGTATTTGCATATTTGGAGAAAATGTCAGTGATGTCAGCAGGGGTTCTGAGAGTAGCTAAATGAGCGAGCTTTTCAAAAATTGCTATTTTATCAGCTATGCACTGTCAGCACAAAATGCAACCTCTTTAAGAAAGAGACAAGAAAAAGGCAAGTGATTTAATTTCTTCATTAGCTTACTTGCAACTGAATTACTGCTACACCTAGCAGCAGAGAACTATATGCTGTGAGCTGGAGGAAAACTGTTTAACATCCCTTTTGCCCTCATAACAAAATGTGTCAGAAGTTTTGAGACTCCACCCTTCTCCAAAAGTGAAAGGAAAATGAAGTTCTACTGATATTGGAGAAACGGCAATTTGTCACCTCCCTACCTTTTTCACTCTGGCACCACGGTTGAAGCTCATGGTTTTTGTTTTTTTTGGTGTGGTTTGTCGTTTTTTGTAGTCTTTCTCAGTCACTATTTTAATTTCTTTGTTTATTTTTGGCCTCAAGCTCTAGTTCTGCATAATATGTTCATGATTAATAAATATGTATACAGCTTGGAGATAGACCATGTCTATTATTACTTAGCAATAGTAACAATGTTCATCGTATCCACCAAAACAGATTAAAAAAGTATTTCACTAAACATTTCAAAAAATCATCTTATACAGAACCACAAATAAACTTCAGAACTGAAAATTCCAAAACAAAGCCTTAAAACAATGACCATTAAAATTAATCCGATTTTAAACCCTAAGTGCAACCATATTTTAAGCCCACTAAATATATACTTAATATCTATTTATGACTGTTGTCTTTGTCTTGTCATAACACAACCTATCTAAATTTAAAAATAAGATGAAAAATGTCCCCCTATTCATATAGAAAAGTGGCAAAATGTAAGAATTTTAATTTGTTCTATCAAAGATTTATTTTTTGGACTCTTCACATCTATTAAAATGTTTCAACTTTAGGTCAAATATTCCACATTTGATGATAATTTATCTCCATGAAATATGAATGCTTGGACATTATATTTTTTATAGAATTGAAATAAACATTTAAAACTGAAATATGCAGTTAAAAACAAGAATTAATCATCAAAGCAGGAAATTGCTTTGTACTGTAGTGAACTTAAAATCTGATTCTAATTACTGATCAGTTAGGGATGCAAGAATGCAAAGTAGTTTTAGTGGAGATAAGCATTTTATATTTTAATAGTATTTTTGGTCAATGTTCAGTTTTTTCCCTGAGATTTACAAAGTACCAAGGATGAATATGTCACATAAACTTCAGAAATGGAGAAGTGCTGTGTGTCAGAGTAGTGCCTTCACTGACAGAGCAAACTGTCTGACCTTATGCTCTAGATCCTGAAAGTAACTGAAAACATATTGATTCTTCAAATCACTTTGTGTTATCATATAAAGACTTAAGCATGCCACAAAATGACAACTCTAATTTAATTCAAAAGAAAAAAATTCCAGATGATATTTGCAGTAAAATTATAAAGACTAAAGGAGAAGTCAAGAAAAGTCCATTTATTTCTCTACTGGAAGACTCAGAGATTCAGAGGTAGAGTTCAATTATTTTTGAGGTAGATTCAGGGCAACCTGTTTAATAGTCTTGGCAAATAGTCTTTGCCTCCAAACTCTTATTTCAGCTTTTCCCCAGGTGTTGAGGAATGCATAATGTAGGCAGATTAAATTATTATTTTTTTATATTTTTTTATTGATTTTTAGAGAGAGAGGAAGGGAGAGGGAGAGAGAGAGAGAAACATCAATGAGAGAGACACATTGATTGGCTGCCTCCTGCATGCACCCTCCTAGGGATCAGGCCCACACTCTGAGCATGTGCCCTGACCAGGAATTGAACGGATGACTCTTGGTCCATAGGTCGATGCTCATCCACTGAGCCCCACCTGCCAGGCCAGATTAAATTCTTCACGTGGTAATTGTTTCAAGTTGGGTAGAATCAGACTATGAGATAGAGTTTGGGAGATCAAAACTTGGGAAGGGAAGTGAAGGAAGCAAGACTGAGCCAAGGAAGAAGTGGGAAGCCATGCGTGTTGGGACAAGCATGGAGGAATGCTGGTGAG
Source organism: Molossus molossus (assembly GCF_014108415.1). NCBI lineage: Eukaryota > Metazoa > Chordata > Mammalia > Chiroptera > Molossidae > Molossus > Molossus molossus. Next base: position 56,258,388 of record NW_023425402.1, on the reverse strand, counting down.
CAAGGATTGCTTGTCAGGGCATTGTGTACTGGGTCAGAATGGCAGGACTCTTGGCCCAAACAACAGGTGGGTGTTGCCTAGTAGCTGAAGGCTGGGGTTCTCTGCTGGATGCAATTCCTGCAGCTGGGAGCACATGCTTCCTTCCAGAGGACCTGGGTGGTCTTCATGCCTAAGACAGTAATTCACACACAATTATACTGTTTCTTTCCTGTGGAAGAGCCTTCATTACGCACTGGAATGTTAATCCATGTGAAATATCAAGAGAGGTAATGGTATATAGTGTTGTCTATAGTGTTTGACCTCAGAACCTATATGTTTTGATCTCATTAAGCATCTCAGAACTAGGGTTCTGTGGATCCTATTTTGGTACACGCTGTCCTGGTTTAAGCGAATTTCTGCAGTTCCTACATTCTTCTTTCCTTCTCCTCCTTTACTTCCTCCTCCTCCTCTTTAATTTCCATATTTGCCTGTAAGCCTTAATTTATGGAGCAGTGTCACCGGTGATGCTTATCCCTTAATAAGAAAAACTTTAAAATTAAAAAATATATAAATTAGGGACCTATGTAATAACATCTATTGGTTAAGAAATCCAGGAATTATAAGAATAGGTTTTAGAATAGGAACAGAGATAATGATACCTCATGCTAAAACAATCAGTTGCTAAGAAAAAATAATCTGAAAGGTACTTTATTCTGAGTAATTTCAACCCAAGATTTGGCCCATATTTTGTACAAAACTAAGTGTTTTGGTGTCACATATACACAACTCAGTGAGGCTTTTTATGTAATTATTCAAAGAGTAGCATGGAAACTAAATTAACTATTAAAGAATAGAAAGGGACATTTAGAAGGAAAACATTACATGTGATTCTCTATGAATGTATAAGTATAAAACACTAAATTATAAGCTGAAGTAAGAATGTACCTTTGGACAAAAACAGGTCTTCAACATTGTTGCTACATAAAAGATAAAATTTTTCCCTTGATCATGAAATATGTCCTAGAAAAATTAATAAATGAGTTTAATGTCATGCTAGTGTACAATAGAATTAGCTACATTCTATACACTGTTTAATTCTTGTAGGAGAGGAACAAAGTTTCCTCTGCCCTCAAGGTTCTTCTGGCTGGTCTAATAATCAAATAGAAATGAGACAGATTAGCGAGAGAAGATAACCAAATTGAACACACACATATGTACGGGAAACCCACATACATGAGAGAGTCAGATACCCCACATGCGGGAGAGTTCAGAGATGGAATGAGGGATTGAGGTATATAAGACATTCTGAGCTAAGGATGAGATATTGCACCGTGGGGGCTTCAAAGGGTCATTGCAGGATTATAAGAAGAGCAGAAGTTTAGTAAATAAGAGTTTACCCTGCCTTATAGGTAGGTCAAAAAAGTTATTGCTGATGATCACTTATGGGCAATGCCTTTAATTCAATATTTTCTAAGCAGTTTTGGGTGTGGAGTCAAAAGTTTCTCCTGAGCCTGTGGCTAATGTTGCCTTTAGCTCAAAACAATCTGCAGGCCACGGAGGCTCCTCTTGGGGTGACTCTTTCTGGATGCTCACTTTCTCATATTACACAAATTAGCCTTATAATAGTCAAACCTCTAATAAATTAGAGTTCTAAAGGTGGTATCTCTTTGGGGGGGAATTGTTTTACAGAAAAAAAGGGTTTTTTTCCTCATAGCTCTTGGTATGGTTTATATTTCAAAAAAAAAAATTTGGCAATTAGAAGAAGCATTAGAAACTCACTGAAAATCTAATGTTTTCTCTTCTGTCAACTCAGCAACACCTTAAATTCAATATATTACTTGAATCATGATTATGTGAAATGTTTTGATAAAGTATAGGTTCTATGTAATATATTTTCTCCTCTGGGACTGCAATATTGGACATTTTAGGACATACTATCTCTTCTCAAAAACTAAGTACACAATAACCAGAAAAAGTTCTAACTTAATCTTGTGAAATAATGGAGTTGGTTTATCATAGAGCCCAAAGCACCCAGTATTACCACGTTTCTCAGTATTTTACTATGTTTATTCTCATTTTCCAGCAAAAGATGTGAGGTATTAGTGTTTGTGCCCAAAACTGTCATTCACACAATTAAATCTGGGTTTTGAATTTTTTTTTTTATTATAAAACCATCATGTGTCCTGGATACAAGGCAGGTGGAGTGTCTGCATGAGCCCCTCTGAACTAGCCCCTCAGAGACAGCGTATCCTCAGAGTACAGGCTGAAGAGTAGCACCGTCACTTTAATATGAAACGTTCTCAGAATTCCAATGAAATCCCTAAAATCCTTATTTGAAACCTAGAACTGTAAAACATTTTTTTTTTCTCCTACTAAGCCTAACAGAGTTACCTTAGTGGTATTTTCACAGAGAGATTAAAATGGACACAACCTTGATTGTACATAGAATGTCGATTGGAAATGTGTCTGTTTTGCTTTCTTTACATACAGTCACCCTTCATCTTTAGTTGTTTTTTTTTTTTAATTGCTGGGCCATACCCCCAAGTTTCTGACTTAGTGGATATGGGTTAGACATTGACAATTTGCATTTTTTTTTGTTTAAATTTATTAGGGTGACATTGGTTAATAACATTAGATTTCAAGTGTATATTTCTGTGATACATGTCCTGCATTGTGTGCCCACCACCCAAAGTCAAATCATCATTTTTAGTTTCAACTGGCCAATGCCAGAAATGCAGCACACATACTTAAATATCTGGTTATGAGAATAAAAAGCACACAAACAAAAACCCCACCACATTCTATAAAGTTTAAAATATCATTCAGAATGCTTATCTCGTGCATAAGATGGTCTTCCATACCCTACATTCTAATTACGTAGAGCAGTAAATCAAAGCATGCTGGATGTTTTGTGAGGAACAGCTGGATTAAAATGTGTTTGAGAATAGAGGCTGGTGTCTTGGATGTCTTTTGGCAGTCTGCCTGCATTGGTGTAGCTACAGAGTACTGGAATGCTTGATATTTTCAGGGCAAGTTCGTTTTCCATGGCTTACAACCTGCTTAATGCAGGAAAGAAAGCTTGTAACTGTTTTGCCATCTCATCAGTATGTGATATGGAATAATCACAGTGGTTACCTCACAGTGATGGAAAGCCTGAGCAGCCAGGGAAAAGGGAACACTGCAAATCTGACTGAACATGGGCATTTCAGGCTTGGAAATATGTGCTACCTACTAAAATGAGCTATCGACTAATTCAGGAAGAAATGTTATATGGACTTAATGTTCATCTTCATCCACACTATAATGAGAAGGATTAGACTGGCTTCCATATGGGGGATATTTATTTCAGCAATACAAGAAAATGTATTTCCCTAATATTTTTTTCTGTATGCACAAGGCCCTAAATTTTACACATGTGATTAATGTTTTAATTTGCTGTTCTACTTGGATACAAGTTTACCATACAATATAAATTACTTACAAAGAAATTTGCTTAGATGAAGCTTAATTCATAAGCTGTTTAACCACCTTGTGTGGTATTGCTGCTTTTTCTCTATGGGACTCTGCAGCTATCCAGCTTATTTTAAAAATAAAAGCACTCATCCTATAAAATATTTTTAGATTATTTAAAAATAATATATGCCAAAATCATTGTCATTTAGTTAGATTAAAACAGACAAACCAATCAAAATCCCTTGAACCTAAACAGTTACATCTTGACTGCATGTTTTAAAATTAAAAAAACAAGCCAGATGTGTTTAATTTCCATGAGCCTTATATGTTTAATGTTCACTTTTTAATTCTCTTGTTATTTAGTAAACTAGTATTCTTTTGGCATACATGTAGTTTATAGGGAGGGGTAAATAAAATATTGGTAAATATCATGCAGAACCTGGTTTCCTTTCAATTAATTCTCAGTTGTTTCTCACAGAATAAAGAATGCATTTTTAGAAATAGAGTATCATGTCAAAATAGCCCTAAGGACCTCTTTACCTGTCCTCAGATTGAGCTCAATAGGTATATATATGAATTAATTAACATGTATAAAATTAATTTATTTCATGTATAATAGAAAGGTGATATCAATATCTCCCTTATCTACATTTTATTGTGAAGGCCGATCACATAATGCATGTGAAATGCATTGAAAACTTTAAAACTGAATATTTGTATTTGTTATTGCTATTTGTATGAATAAGCTTTTCCTTCGAATACCAAAGACGAGCACTGCAGGAAGGTGCATTGTGACGAGAAATGTCAGCCAATGTGGGAAAAAGGGACAGCTCCTGGTATTGTGGGACCTGATGCATATATAGTTTCTGAAATGGGGGACTCTCGCCCTCTTAAACAAAAAAGAGTACAAAATTGTGCATATAAAATGATATGCAAAAGTGAATATTCATTTAGAGTTAGAAAACAAATCGCAAATAATTACAGCAGGCTGGCAATACAGGTCTTGTTCTAATACATTGAGGCAATTTTCTAGAAATGCTCACGTAGAAATGCTACTTGAGTACAATCTCATTGTTCCTCCTTACCTAGAACCTTCTCGGGCTCCCAGTCAGAAGCAGCAGTGAAGGGACGAAAGGACGTTGTATTCTAAGGCAAAAGACGGGCTTTTTTTCTTACCCTTTTGGATTGTGTACTGCAGCCTAGGCATTATGTCAGTTTCAGCATTAACTTTGGAGCCTCCTTAACCAGGGCAGTGTGGGAAGCATGGTTGTGAATTTAAATTTTACAACAAATAGCACAGCCCTCTAAGAACACTTCTTTAAAGAAATGCCATGATTGAGTAAAAAAAGTATTTAGAGCCTGCAGTTCTTGAATCATTGAAGACAGACTAGATCTTTCTGTCGTCTTTTATGCTGAACAGTGAGTGCCACGGGGAGGGCCAAGCTAGATTTTTATGAAAAATAAGTAATAATAATTATTATAATAATAGACATGTATTCGATACTTACTATATTTTAGAAATTCTTCTTAGCACTTTAAATGTATTAAGACATTTTATTCTCAAAACACTCTCTTCATTGTACTGATGACAAAGCTGAAGCACAGAGAGGTTAAGGGAGTTATTCATGTTCACAGTCTAGTAAGTAAGCAGTAGTGAATCCAGGATTCTGACCAGAGTCTAGCCGCAGAGTCCAACTTCCTATTCTGCCTCTTTGTAAGATACTGAGGACTTAATTTTCCAAATCTTGAGTAGATTACAGAAGCTAAACCAAACATGCAGACTAAATCCAGAAAATACTGAACTGATTGTTACACAAGTTCTGTTCCAACTTGTTTTCCAGTTCTATATTTTACCTCCTAATAGTAAAGCTTCTGTAAATCTAAAAACAAATATTAAAAGACATAGTTCGTCTTGTTGATAATAGCCATTTTAACAGGTGTGAGGTGGTATCTCATTGTAGATTTGACGTGTATTTTCTTAATAGTGAGTGAAGTTGAACATCTTTTCATATATCTGTTGGCCATTTGTATGTCTTCTTGGGAGAAGTGTCTGTTCAGTTCCTCTGCCCATTTTTTAATTGTTTATTTGTATTCGATAAGTGTACATTGCAGCCTACCAATCACCTATTTAGACATAAACCTATTTGACTTTATTCATATAATTAATAAACATTTATTCATTATCTTTGATATCTTTATATTATAACTGAACAAAGATCAGGCTAAAAATAAATATTGGCTCTCCATTATATTTATTACTTATATTTGTATTACATGTACTACTCTGTCTTGTTTCAAAAAGGGTTTGTCATTAATCTGATTCTTCATATTATCTTCCTTTGATTATGAGAAAGAATGGAGTGTAAATAATCCTAAGAAAAATCATAAATTGTTTTTAAAATGAGCACAAAGCCCTGGCTGATTTGCTCAGTGGTTAGAGCATTGGCCTGCAGTCCAGAGACCTGGGTTCAGTTTCTGTCAAGGGCATGTGCCTTGGTTGCAGTTTGTCCCCGGCCCTGGTTGGGTCGTGTGGGTGGCAGCCACTCGATGTGTCCCTTTCACATCAATGTTTCTCTCTCTCTCTCTCTCTTCCTCCCTCCCACTCTATCTGAACAAAAAACAAAAAAAATGTCCTCGGGTAAGGATAAAAACAAAACACAAAAAACTTTAATTCATCCATTATAGTTCTAGTAAATGACTACTATATATAACAATAACAAATTGCTAGATACACAGGTGACCCCCAGGAGAAGGAAGAAGGAGAAAATATGGATATGTCTTTGGACAATAAACTTAAAACCTGTTTGGGAAAAAATGACACATATATGAAGCAATCCAAGAGCAATACAAAGCAGGATACACAAGTGTGAGACAAGTGAGAGAGTAGCTTAGGAAACAGTGTAGACAGTGTGAAGGGATGGTTTCAGTCACCTTGGACTTCTGAAGCAGGTAGTTGCATCTGGCCATGGGAAGAAGGGAATGACTTCGCACTGGGAAAAACGGGGAGATGATTCCAGGTGGGAAAATAGTAGAATTAAGAGCATGATGTCGGCAACTTGTGAACTTCAGTTGTGTGTAAGCAGTTAGTATTGTCTTTAAGGGTGGATATTTGATATTAATGCTATAATGGAAACTAAATGATATATTTTCAATGAATATAGTTACCTTATTTGCTTTTATGTTAAAATATACATTGTTTGGAGAGTTCCACACTGGATTCAGTGCGATGCAAACAAATGAATAACATGTAAAGCCATAATATTTATATAAAACTTAATGTTATTTTAACATCTAGTCTAGTGTTGAGGTACTATTTTAAATTGCTCTGTCATTGAGAGATGTATTTTATTAACAGAAACAACCTAAATATAAGGGCTTAATAAGGCTGAAGAAATCAGCTATGTAATATTTTAGTGGATTATAAAAAGATTTAATGATCAGTGACTGATTCCTATTTCTTCTTTCATTGCTGATAATGTAGCAATGAAAATTGCTGCCAGTACTGCATTTTGTAACTTTACTAAGAATCATCGTTTTTAAAAAAGAGTAAAACAGACAAAATGAGATTAAGATTATTTATTTGTTTTTATAAGCTTTGTTTGATCCTGTTTAGAGTCACTTTGGGGATCTTCAAGTTTTTATTCCAAAGTTCTGCCATTTGAAACCCTTTGGTGGCATAAACATTCCATTGTACAGAAAATCAGACACGTATACAAACTTAACTTGGCAGAAATATATGTTTGCAGCCAACAGACTGTGCACAGTAAGCCCAGAATGAAATATAATCAGAGGTCTGATGCTGACATGGTAAGAAGACTGTGGTCTCCTTAAAAAGTGGTGAAAATGTTTTCCCTCAGAAATCAATTACAAAGAAAAAGGAGGGGGAGAGCGCCGATGTTTTCTCTGCAAATGTGTGCTTAACAATTGCTTAATGATCATATTTATAGAAAAACCACCAAAACAAATTGAGATCATCTTCTACATTTTGAAGGCCGTGTATAATGAGGTGGGGAGTTATGCAGACTGACCACTCAGAGGTCACCAACATATTATGTCTCCATCCGTAAACTTGCCAATTCCAGGGCCTGCTCCTCAGCCTCTCAGGACAGCTGTTTGCGTTGGGCAGCACACCGGAAGTTCACGGGTCCCACACAGCTGGACGCCCATTCATCACATTCACAGAGAATGCTACATTAAACGTCAAACAATGATTTATTAATTTGTAGTGAAAGATACAAAGGTTGATCAGTCCAGAATTCTCAAGTTGGCTTAACCAAAGCTTTTTCTTATTTTAACAAAGCCCCTTCATGGGAGCCTGAGTTATTAGTCCCTCGATTTCATTCACAGATGACTAGTGACATGTATTGTGACAGGTTTTGCTAGTTTAGACAACCTAATTAACCTGTTTTTTTCATGGTTATCCTTATATAGCACCAGTGATATCTAAGATGGCTTTCAACTCTACCTTTTACTGGACACCTCCAGATATGCTTTAAAAAAACATTAATACTGTCAAATGAGCAGACATTAGGGATCCTAATAAATGATGAGCCATGTGTGTTTTACTACAGGTGCATTAATATGATACAGAGAATATACATTCAACATTTTCTCTGTATATTAAAAGAGGAATGTAGAAAACATTTGTTGAAATTCACTGGGCAACAAATGGGTAATTCTTATTTTTACAGTAAGTGGAAGATAAATGAAATCAGCATTTATGCTCATAACTAGCTATTCAGCTTGCTCACCTTTAACGGAGTATCGCCTCACCTAACTGATATAGCAGGTGCCCCCTCCAAACTCTCTCCCTGACTCAAGTTGATCCAATCAGAGTAACTTCCTATGTGAATGTTGTTCCAGAGATAAACACCTGACCTAAGCTGGGCTTATTATAATACATTTTCTGGACATTTGGGACTTGAAAAGGACTCTCTTTCTCTCTCTGATGGGTAAAGCTGCATAATGTGTACTTGGGAACTGTCTGTGGCCACATGGAGAGTGTAGGTCTACAAAGATAGCATACACTAATAGCATGCAGAAAGAATCAAAGAGAATTAATGAAGAGTTCCAAAAGCATTAAAATTCCTGCTTCCAGTTGCCTCTGAGGTCTAAATCCCTGAGCTATCTGTAGCAGTTTTGGTTTTCATTTCAAGGGTGAAATTTTTAGACACACACACACACACACTTTTTATTTTTTTTAAATCCTTACCCGAGGACATTTTTCCATTTCTTGTTCAGCTAGAATGGGAGGGAGAGAGAGAGAGAGAGAGAGAAACATTGACATGAAAGGGACACATCGAGTGGTTGCCACTCACGCCACCAAACCAGGTGCAGGGACAAACTGCAACTAAAGTCCGTGCCCTTAGCAGGAACTGAACCCCGGTCTCTCTGGACCACAGGCTGACGCTCTAACCACTGAACCAAACTGGCCAGGGCCACATACACATTTTTTTTAAGTGAAGCTAACAAGTGTTTAGTTTCCATTAACTGAAACTAAAATTGTTTAAAATAATGCAAAAAAAATTATTTGCAAATATAGAAATTTACTTATTAGCCAGATAAAATTCAAAGGAACTTAGTGATAAAAAAATAAACATTTACGAAAGAAAGATATATTTAATTTACATAGCATTTCTTGATTTATTTAAAGGCCTTAGTGATTAACAATTAGTACAAAAATCATATGATTCATTTAAAAACTCATTATGCATGTCTTTATATTTATACCCAAGAGACATATACTCCTATCTATAAATATTAATATTTAATGACATTGATTTTTTAATTCCTTATCATTGAAAACATTGTATTAGTAAGATAATATTCAATTACTAATAAAATTCTAAAGAACTATTATTGCCAATATTTTAAAATCACAGTACTAAATAGGATATTTGTTTTTACTTATTCGTGCTGAATGCACACTATTTCCAAAGCTCTCTTCCAGATGTTGAGGGTGAGAGAGATAAATATAAAATGTGTTGCCTCAAAGAAGAGTTATAGGAGGATATGCCTCAATAGACGTAAAAAACAGTGCAGTTCAGCAAACAACTGTTTATTAGCATTTTTAAAGCATCTAAATCCTCAATGAAACACTGATAAATATGGAGTGGAATTAATGGTGGGTGTTCTGCAATACAAGTTTTTGTATCATTTTGAATGAAGAAAAAGACAAATTGAGGGTTCACTGTATTTTATGTAACTATATATGTGGATTTAGTTACTGTTCCAATGGAAGTTTTAACCTAAAGAATCATCCTCAGAAATCCTTTCTCCCAGCTCAAAGCTACTTTTCCCCACCCTACCCCACCCTTAACTTTGGACTTGCCTAATTCCTGCTCATTCCTCATAGCCCAGCCGATAAACCCTCCTTTAGAAGTCTGCCCTTAGTTTCCTGAAACTGAGTTAGAAGACTCTCTGAAGGACAGTTGATTCTATCTCATGCTGTCAATTCTCACTGACTCTCCCTCACTGTTTAGCTCTGTTCCTACTTTCCTTAATCAATTGTCAGTTCCTACAAAGTAGAGACGTTGGGTTTATTTTGAACATAGTATCATCAGAGATTAGCACAATGCAGAGCACATAGTTTCTCAATAAAGCAGTGATGAACAAATGCATCTTGCGATTTTATTAAAAAATTATCAAACAGTTGCTTCATAGTAAAGAAGGTGGAGAAATAGTTAAAATAATTCTGGGAAAACCCAAGGTTGTTTTCTCAAGTTGAAAATTGAAATTTCTTTTCTTAAATTGAAAATTGAAGCTAACAATTTGTTTATAATATGGAATCATAGGACAAATGAATATATTGGTTGGGAGGGATTTAATATTATTTAAATTACTTCTCAAATGGTAGGCAGTACTGAGACATGGCATGATATTTGTTGGGGAGATTGTAAACCTAAAATAAATTGCACCATGCTTTCTGGCTTGTGTGGAATATCAACATCGAAATCATGGTCATGAACGAGATATTTCACATCAACAACCTAAGTGTAAGCCTAGTGTTCTTGCTTCTACTGGTCTTCATATTGTAGTTAACTGTGCACTTATCTAATTTGGCTGGAAAAAAGAATGCCAGTTAATAAAAATTATTAATAACACCTTAATAAACATTATACCCTCTGATATTTTTTTCAGAATAAGTTCTTTTCACTCAGAAAAGGCTACTGAATAAATGATTATTTTTCCCGATTTATCAGGCTTTTATTTTATTTTTAATTTATCTTTATTGTGGAATGTATTACAGAGGTCCCTCCTTTTATCCCCCCATTAACATTCCCCTTTCCCTCTCCTGCCCTTCCTGCCTTCTCCATACTGTTGTCTGTGTCCATTGATTATGGGGCTTTTAAATAGCAGACAACCTTTCCAATCAGGAAGCACAGTGTTAGTGTTTTGTTGTTTTACAGGATTCTAAGTTTTTACATGAATAACTTTTAGTGCCATTGATTGAATACCCTGCCCTTCCCACCCATGACTTTTCACTATTAATCTTGATATAGAGGAGGAGAAGAATATCATAGATCAATTAATATGCTTGCATATTTTAAGTTAAAACAAGAAAAATGAGGATTAGCACATATCATGGTATTTTTGCAAAAGTAAAAATTTTTGGATAGGATGCTAATAACTTTGTAGCCCTAAAAACATGAAGATAATTACAATTACATAATCTACAACATTGAGGCAAGCCAAGTTGAAATGCAATATGAATTGGTGAAAATTAGAAATGTTTTAGGAGATTTTATATACTTCAATATTTTTCCGAAAATTATTCAATTTTACCTTGGTTTCTAAGTGACTAAAAGGAATAGAAAGAGAGGGTACTCTTTAAAGAAATTTTATTTAAAAAATGTTTTTTTAAGTGACAGCACTTAAGTAACAATGGACATTCATTGCAGTAAGGTAACTTGCTCTTGGTGGTAGCATAGTTAATTTCTAATATTTCCATTAAAAAACAAAACAAGACAAAAACTCCTATAATGTGTCCTTTAAAAATTGAGTTTGTAAGAAAAAAATATGCATTAATTTTCTATCACTTTATACAATATTGTCAAGTTAATATCTGTAACTAATACTTATTTTTACCCATGAACAAAGAGTAAAAGCAATTATAAGAAAATATTGTAAATTTTAAAGGAGCAAAAAGTTAGTTGAGGAATTGGGAAAATATATAGTAATTTAGTATGGTAAAATTATTATATAAGTATTTTTGTTTTTGTGTAGAAATATTAAAAATATGGAAATTCTTGATTATGACACATAGCCTATTAAGAAATATAACCACTAAAATACATATTCTTATTTAATATTACTATTGTTATTCATATGAGACTTGTTTTTTGAGCTATGTTTTTGGTGATCACAAAAATAAAGTGAAATATTTCCTTGAGATTTATACATTTGATTTCCATGTGGCCTTGTGTACATTTATTACTTAAACTGTGATCAGAAACAATCATTTGAAATGATTGTTATTTGAAAAATTATAGGAGTAATACTCATTTGTCCATATCTTGGTAATTCCTGTCATTACAGTTCTTCAAAATGATTCTTCGTACTTATGGCACTGATGGTTAATGTCTTTTGAGCTAAGACACAATGGTTTTCTTTCAAGTTAGTACAATTACTGGAAAAATAGACAAAAGTGGCCTAAGAATCAACTAATTTCCCATGTTTTGCAGCAGTATACTTTAGAATATTTAGCAATTTGTCTACCAGAAGGGTTATGCATTGCCCCATTAAATATGTAAACACACTTAATTGGTTATAGTCACATTAATTTTATAGGACATGATAAAAATATGTTGGTAATGTATCATTGTACACCAACATTTGTTCTGTGGCAATTATTTTATTTCTGTTGTCATTGAAAATATATTGGGCAATATAATTTTGTGATGTGGGCTAATGTTCCACCAATCCAATGCAAACAGTTTACTTCAAACTAGTTAGGAAAACAGTCTTAGTTCTTTACTGTTAGGGTGATAGTGAGAATTAAATGAAAATAATTAATATTGTTATACAATCAGTTAAAACAAACTTACAGATAAACTGTTATTTATAAAGTCATGATTCCTTCCAAAATTGCATTTTTCTCTCTCTAACCCCAGTACTTATTCATATGCATATGTAGTTACAATTTTTATTAAGCTTAAAAAGTGTATTTTATGAAAAAATATTTCCATGTTGCTAAATATGACTTCATAATTTTCATATTTAATGTCTATCTATCAAATACTATGTGAACATTTCTATTTGCATTTTGGAAATTTTAACATTTTTCAGTGTAATAAATCAGTCTTGTCCTTTCACCTCACCGTCATTATTAGAGCGACTCAATTTTAATATCAAGTGTGATAGAAAAACACTATCACAATTGTGTAAATTGTAATCTGTATCATAACATATTATGTTAAATAGATTCTCTTCTGTTTGTATACTGATTATTTTCCTATTATGTGAATTGTTTGTTCATGCTATTTGTCCTTTAGATTTGCCTATATATTTATCTATAATGTATCTGAGTATATTTCTCACCAATTTTATAAATGATTTATAGAACATAAATAAAACCTGTGGCTAAACATATTTTTATATAGGCTATATACCTCTTTTTTCTGAAAAATAGAGTTTCAATTTCTCTGTGGTAAATCCTGTCTACCTTTGGCTTTCTAATTTCTGCTGCCACTTCAAAGCTTAAAATTGCTATTCCTTAGGAGAGTTTATAAATATTCAAATCTATTTTCTTCATTTTTCTGATTAAATATTTTAAATATTAACTTTTAATACAGTTAGAATTTATTTTGGTGTCTATCTATAGGTGGAATTTCCATTTTTGGTTCATTTAAAGACCACCACATAAAACATTTCTTATTTTTTCTCATATGTTGTGACTTACCAATTTAAAATATTTTAAATGTACAACAGAATCTGCTTTTAACTTTTTATTCTATTTATTTCTGTATGTATTTTTAAATACCACATTTAATTTTCTCTATTTTGGTGCTATTTAAGATTGAATTAAATGTATTAAGACTAATATACTTACATTTTCTTTCATGAGTTTTCATCATTTAAAAAATTAATACTCTAGTACCCTGATTTTTTTCAATATAAAGGTTAAAAACATGATTCTTTCAGAATTACAAAAGGTAATATTGGATGTGAAATGAGAATTTATTCAAACTATTGGAATTGCCCTGGCTGGTTTGGCTCAGCGGTTAGAGCGTCGGCCTGTGGTCCAGAGAGACCCGGATTCGGTTCCCGCTAAGGGCACGCACCGCAGATGCAGTTTGTCCCCGGCCCTGGTTGGTCGTGCGGGTGTGGCAGCGACTCGATGTGTCCCTTTCATGTCGATGATTATCTCTCTCTCTCTTCCTCTCTCCCTCCCACTCTATCTGAACAAAAAATGGAAGGGTGTCCTCGGGTGAGGACAAAAAAACAAAACAAACAAACAAACTATTGGAATTAATGAATTTATATGAGCCCTGAAGTATTTTTTCAACTTTTTAACCATTTTAGTAAGATGATTTTATGGAATTTTAAACTTTTGATTTAGGGGATACTGATCTTCATTTTGTAAATTAAACACCGATTAGTCCTCATTTATAAGGAGCAGAATTCTTTTCTTTTAAAAAGTTCTTCGGAAAAGCTACAAATAAAAATCTTATTATGTGAGAAAAAGGATTATATTCTACTGAACAATTTTATAATCAAAAAATAGCTGACCTAAAGTCACTATCTTGAACCCAAACTGTGCCTTTATTTTATTGGCTCTTCACCCCTTTGGTCTGTTTCTGAACTTTAGAAAAATGTTATACAACCTCAGCTCAAATTAAAAAGAAAAAAGTAGCTCATTTTATAGAGAGGTTTCTTGCACACTTGCATGTATATGTGATAGGACTCTAGTAGAGAGAGAAAAAAAAGAAGAAATGTTTCTAAATGGGATGACTTTAATGAAACTGCTCAGTCTGTACAACAGTATCATGTATTTTACTTGAATGAAGTTGTTAAACAAGATCTCTGTTTACATATACTGTTGTGCAGTTATCAACCCAATCAAAAAACTCAGTCATTGTTTTTTAATTCAAAAGTGATTAGCAAATGCTGAGAAGTCACCTTATCTCACTAAAACACAGGTACCAACTCTGAGTAAATATTTTGGTAAACAATTATTCTGTCCTTGCATATTCAGCAGCGTGCTAAATTATGCATAATCTTGCATAAGTAATAAGTGAAGGTAGCTTAAATTCCATCTTTTTTTTTTTTTTAAACCTGACCTATTTCTTTCAGTGCTGTTAGCTGCTTAAATCATGTATGAGCTTTCTGTAAAGCTTCAATGAGTAGCTCGGGTGGAGAAACCAGTAATAAATTTCAGGAGAAGACAAGTTTTTTGACAGGCATAATGCAACACATACAGGGTCTGGAACTCACACTCTGGGAATTTAGAGCAATCCTCGCAAAGCAGCTTTTCCCTGTTACATTAATAGAGAAAATGAAGTATGAAAGTCCTCAGGAATTACTGCTAGGTGTAATTTAAATAATTTACCAGAAGACAGTTCAGCACATGCATGGAACAGGGGCATACAGAGTTTGCCATAAGCAGTTTATAAATAAACTATATTCTGCTGAAGTAAGTCAGGCATAAATTATAACTATTCCTTTTGTGGCTGTACCCCGTTCCTCATTGTAATAGTGATTTAAAAAAAATATCTGGGTTATGACCTTCTCCTGGAAATCACAGACATTGCCTGCCTTGTACCTTGCTTATGAGCTTCCTTATGGATAATGATTTGGTGGCTATGAGATCAAAGTAAAATTACTACTGCTAGAAATAAAAAAAAAAAAACCATTGCCTATCTGTAAACAGAATTGCAATAGAATTTCTTAGCTTGGTTGGAGACCGGGGTGATACGTGGCCAAAGACCATCAAAGAGATATCATTTTGTGAAAGCTTTATACCTTATATGTAGAGAAAAAAGGATATAGTTTCTATTTCTTGCCTCAAATATTGTGCCTTAAATTACCAGGTCAAAGGGAAAATGCTAAAAGAAATATATAATGAAGTCTCAAAATTATGCAGAAATTATTTGTAAAGTATGCATGTGGAGGTTCAAAAGTTTTCATTCCATAGAGCCTTCATTTATTAAAGAGTAGATGGGCTATAATGGCAGTCAAGGTTTTCCTAAAATACACTGTTAACACTATGGAGAGAGACTTTGTAAAAGGCAGGCGATCTAGAATGCTTGCTCTACTCCTAAAACATCAAATTATAAACCAGCATTCTGTAACGTTTACTTTCATTTAGCTTTCCTTTGATAGAGAAAATAGATTCCTTGAGGAAAAAAATAGTATAAACTAGACAGTGAAAAGCAGTGTTCCTGATGTTACATAAGAAATACAGAAAGATAATGTTCCTCCTCATAAGTATTCTTTTAAATACACATAAATCACACTTCCTAGGTTGTCCTCTTTTTTTTCTCTCTCTCTCTCTGAGAGAGAGAGAGAGGAAGGGAGGAAGGGAGGAAAAGAGGGAGGGAGGAACGGAGAGAGGGAGGAGAGATTAGAGCGAAACTTTTGTCTGGCAATACATGCAATACAGGTTCCATAACCAGAATTCAAATGCTGCCCAGAGGGGATCGTGGGAATATAGAAGACATATTGCAATAATGATGCTTTTATTTTCAGAATCAATTTTGTAATAATGGCCTCATGACTTGAAAACACCTGTTAATAAAGGAAATGCTTTTCTGAGCCTTGATCAGCAATGTGGATGAAAATATACTTTTATTTGTCCATGCCTTAATGGAGAAGAAAGAATTAATGCATTTGCCATTCAGACATTTAGATCTGGGCTGTGATTTACTTATGTGATCTTGATATGTGATTCTTGATATGTTTTCATATCTTAAATTTTTTTTTCTTTATTGATTTTAGAGAGAGAGAAAAGAGAGGGGGAGAGAGATAGAAACATCGATGAGAGAGAACATCAATTGTCTGCCTCCTGTGTGACCCCACTGGGGATCAGGCCCACAACCTGGGAATACAACTGGCAATCTCTTGGTGCATGGGTTGATGCTCAACCACTGAGCCATATTGGCCGGGCTCTCTTCATATCTTGATATGTCTTCATCATGATATATTTGTTGTAGTTATGGGTCTGCATTAGAAAGCTTGGCCCAAGTTATGAGATGAAGAGATTCTAAGGAACTAATGTACTATAACTAATGTACTATAACTAATGTGACTATAGTTAATAACTCTTTATTGTATGCTTGAAATTTGTTAAGAGTAGATCTTAAGGATTTTCTCAAAAAATTCAAAATAAAAAATAATTATATGAAGTGAAAAATGTGTTAATTAACTTGATTGTGATAATTATCTCACAATAAACATATCATGTTGTACACTTTTAATATATTACAATTTTATTTATAAACTATACTTCAGTTAAACTGGGGTTGGGGGAGGAAAGTTGACCCAGAACCCTACAATTGGCAACCTGGCTAATACAGGTTAGAACCTTAAATCTCAACTCATAACTATCAGTAACTAAATGAAACCGCAAAAATAGATATGTAACATGTAGAAACATTGAGAAATTTGTACTGAGTAAAAGTGAGAAACACCTTAAGTCTTCATTGAGTTGTATTTGCTTGAATAGAGGAATACACAAAAAAGTTCTAATAGGCAATCAAAAGCAACAGGTGTGAACTTATGAGATTATTGCTATAATAATTTTTCTATGAGCATTGTTCACACAAGGTGAGTGCATTTTTATATAGTTAGTGTAGATGCTAGCCTCACAGCATAGTTTGCAGACTGTTGAAAGTCTTTGCATTTCTGTAAGAGTACTTAGAAAAGTCTGAGAAAATACTGTTCTAATACCCAAAGAAAGAAATGTAAAATATAAAATGCTGTAATATGCATTTATACAAGTCTTATTTACATAATACTAATATTAGCATTCTTATGAGAATAAAGTTTGATTCTATGATTGTGAGATTTAAGTATAGTACTTGTTGATAGGATGTGGGCGGCAAGGTTAGACAGGAGGAAAGGTATTAGTAGTGCCTTGTACTGCTGAGGAAGGGAATCCACCATTGGACCAACAGAAGAAATCTCGCAAAATATTAAGGAACTATTTAGATTCCCTGGGTCGATTTCTGGTCAAGATGGCGGCGTAGGTGAATGCAGTTATCGCGTCTTCCCACAACCACATCAAAGTTACAACTAAACTACAGAACAACCATCATTCAAAATGGCCTGAAGTGGAATGGAATGGAAGTCCTACAACTACGGAATTAAAGCAGCAGCCACACCAAGACTGGTAGGAGGGGCGGAGGCACGAGGGGCGGTGGCGGCGCAACAGCCTGGTCCCACACCCACGTGTGGCGAATAAAAATCAGGAGGACACCTCGGCTGGGAAGGTCCTCCCTGAGGACTGAGGGGTCCCCGTTCCACACCAGACACCCCTCTCAGGGTTCCAGTGCCAGGAAGAGAAGTCCCCATAACTTCTGGCTGGAAAAATCAGCGGGAACGGAGGCTCAGGGAAGCTGACGCGGCTGGAGCCCCAGGCAGCTCCCTAAAGGGCCCGCGCACGGACTTATCGGACTCTCTCCCTCTAAGCTTGGAGGGGAGGCTGCTCGAGGGGCACCAGAGACATACAGGGAAGAACTAAGCTGTTTAGTATTGGAGCTAGGGCTGGAGAGGGGGCTTTCTCTAGGACAGACCTGCTGTCAGAGACCTTTGGTCCTTTGGTGAGCCCTTCCTAGGGCGGCAGACAGCTGCCATATCTGGGACTTCAGCAACCAGGCTCACACTGGTTGCCCCACCCTGGTGATTCTCTGAGGCCCCGCCCCACCCAAGTATCAGGCCCACCCAAGCTGTTGCCAGTTGCTTAACCATAGGATTGGCCTGTCTTGGATCCGGCTTCAGGTGTTCCTAAATTCTTTCAAACAAGCAGCATCTGGTCTCAGCTAGCCCCATACCTCTCATTAAGTAATACACAGAAACAAACACAGGGAGACAGCCAAAATGAGGAGACAAAAAAACGGGTCCCAAATGAAAGAACAGAACAAAACCCCCAAAAAAGAACTAAGCAAAATAGAGATAAGCAACCTAACGGATGCTGAGTTTAAAATACTGCTTATAAGAATGCTCAATGAAATTAGCGAGAGCTCAGTTAACTTAGTGAGGGCCTCAAAAGCATAAAAAAGGACCAGTCAGAAATGAAGGATGCACAGTCAGAAATGAAGGAGACACTAGCTGAAATAAAGAATAATTTACACAGATTCAATAGTAGAGTACGTAAATCTAAGAAGCAAACCATCGATTCGGAATATAAGGAAGCAAAAATTGCCCAATCAGAACAGAAAAAAGAAAAAAGAATCCAAAAACATGAGGATAGTGTAAGAAGCCTCTGGGACAACTTCAAGCGTGCCAACATTCGCATCTTGGGGGTGCCAGAAGGAGAAGAGAGAGAACAAGAAATCGAAAACCTGTTTGAAACAATAATGGCAGAAAACTTTCCTAACTTGGTGAAGGAAACAGACATACAAGTCCAGGAAGAACAGAGAGTCCCAAACAAAATGAGCCCCAACAGGCCCACACCAAGACACATCATCATCAAAATGCAAAAGGTTCAAGACAAAGAGAGAATCTTAAAAGCAGCAAGAGAAAAGCAGTTAGTTACCTACAAGGGAGTTCCCATAAAGCTGGCTGCTGATTTCTCAAAAGAAACTTTGCAGGCCAGAAGGGAGTGGCAAGAAATATTCAGAGTAATGAAAAGCAAGAACTTACAACCAAGATTACTCTATCCTGCAAAGCTTTCATTTAGAATTGATGGCCATATAAAGAGTTTCCCAGACAAGAAAAAGTTAAAGGAGTTCATCACCACCAAACCGTTATTATATGAAATGATGAAGGGTCTTTTTGAAGAAAAAGATAAAATGTATGAACAAACAAAATGGCAATGAATACATATCTATCAACAATGGAATCTACAAACAAAATGAACAGGTAGAACAGAAACATTCTCATAGATACAGAGAACATTTTGTTGGTTGCCAGTTGGGAGGGGGGTTGGGGGAATGGGTGAAAAAGGTGAAGGGATTAAGAAGCACAAATTCATTGCTAGACTGACAAACCTCAAAGGGAAAGGGGTTGAGGGGTGGGAAGAAATAAACCAAAGAACTTAAGAACTTATATGCACAACCAATGGACACAGAAAATAGTGTGGAAAAAGGCAGGAGGGGGGTGGGAGTGCGGAGGAGGGGGGTCAGTGGGGGAAAAATGAGGAACATCTGTAATACATTCAACAATAAAGATTAAAAAAAAAAGATTCCCTGGGTCTCCTTGAAGATGGAAGTATATATGCAAGGTAAAAAAAAAAAAAAAGTAGTAGTATCATAAGAAATATAACAAATTCACATGATTATTTTTAGTTTGGGCAGTCTCAGCTGGAACAGATAAATTCAACTTCTTAGCATTTTATTCAGTCATTTATAAATGTGCAGTCAAAGCCCATACTGATAATGCAAGTCTTCTTTACTTGTTGATAACTTTGCACATATGAGAATCTAGTTATGTTTACTCTAATAGAATTCACCCCTCCAGCATAGCTTCATTACCAGTGATTATTTCCATGTTAGCATGTTGAACTTGTTACTCTAATGAAAAGTCTGGAACCTTCTCTCATATTACTGTATGAAATAAATATTCTGTCAGAAAAATAAATCAGATTAAGCAATGTGTAGAGATACATTATAACCTACTATGTGTCCATCTAATTTAGGATGTACATGTGTGTATGTGGTGTGTATGTGTGTTTGTGTACATTTGGAATTTTTGATAGTTATCTCTTTAGTCTGCTATGATGAAAGTATTCATAAAATAGAGGGTTCTTGCATGGCTAATGTTGGGTTTTCTACATAAGATACTTTACCTAATATCTTTTTTCTAATGTTTTTGTTGACTTTTTAGAGAGAGAAGGAGGGAGAGAGAGATAGAAACATCAACGTGAGAGAGAAACATCATGGGGCCTCTTGCATGCCCCCTACTGGGGATTGAGCCTGCAACACTGGCATGTGCTCTGACTAGGAATTGAAACAGGACCTCTAAGTCCATGGGACAACACTCAATACACTGAGCCAAATGGCCAGGCTTACCTAATATCTTCTCCTCTTCTGGCTCTACAAGGAAGCTTAAGAAATTTATTTTGATTAAGCAGACGTAAGGAAAAAAAGTCTCTGTTTTAGTATTCCCATAGAAGGGGCCTGTGAATAGAACTATATAATATCAATCCAATCGAAAACAGGAGTTTAGTAAATAGTATTTTGTAAGTTTTAAAGTAAACCTATATACAGATCCAGGAAATATTGTTTTAGTATTATTTCTTTCCTCGTCATAGCCTCTAAGAACTCAGGTTAATTTTAACTGTTTTCTAACTTAATACACCTTAAAAATAAAACAAAATAACAAAAAACAAACAAAACTGAGACCAAGCAATGGTGTTCAGGCTCGGATTTGTTGTCTTGCAACATCGAAGCATGAGTTCACGGACAAAGGGGTAAGGGAAAGGGAAGTTTTTTGAAACACAGACAGACTCCCCACAATGGGAAGGGGACCCAAGTAGGTTGCTGGTGAGGCTCCATTGTCTAGGGGTAGATATATACCTTGCTAGCCTCTGATTGGCCCTTTCAAGGAATTCTGCCTTAGCAACATCCACACATTTTAAAGCTTGTGTTTTCCACCTGACTGGGTTCAGCCCTAGGTCATCTGTAGGGGCTTTAATGGCTTCTCCTTCTTTTGAAAATTTTAACTTCTCCTAGGGTATTAGTAAGGAGGAAGGGAAATGTCCTTGGAGCCACCCTATGCTTGCTTTTGGTTTCTCCCCCAAATCCAACCTTGATTTCCTATAATCCTTTCTAAGGTAACCTGGCTTTCTGCAATAGAAACACACTCTATAGTTTTGCAGCAGAATACATTCAGCAATCTTGTTGCCTCGCTGGAAACCAGCCTTTCTGCTTTTTTGTTGTTGTTATGTAATTGACCTGTGCTTCTTCCAGGAGCTTCTGATGTGCATTTCTATAAGTGGGGGCTGGGAATTTCTGGCCCTGGAGGCACAATTTTCCATGTTGATTTTAGTTTTATTTTGAAATCTGTAAAGTCTGACCAAATCTCCAGATATGCTGTGTTCTGGGTTGCCTGCCTGTGTGTGGAGCTCCAAGTCCCCGCAAACTTCCTTATGTGTCTCAGCCTTTCCTTCCCCTGGTTCTATCCCTTACTGCCTAACTTGCCCCTATCTCGTCAAAACCATAAATATATACCAGTCTCACAACAATAATATTTTCTTTGAAGCATAGAATGTCACATTATAGAGATTGAATAAATGTATACTGAATGATGTTATTTTTTCCTATCCAATTTTAGTATAGCCTGTTCCTGAAAAAAAAAAAAAAAAAAAGAGCTAAAGAATCAAGCATGTTTTCTTTGTATTCATACTACCTTTCTGCAACTAAATTTTAGTTTAATTATAGATATGTTGGTAGCAAACAATATTGTATTTGGATTTATATCCATTCATTTTTTAGTTGAAATAATTTTTACCTGAGGTACTGTGTGGTAGGCATAGTGTTCCTCCCACTGAGTCTACCATGAACCAGGAAGAATGAGAGGTTATTTGAAATTACTTGTGCTCTGGAGCTAATCAGCAGAAAAATTATACATTAGCGTGAAAAGTAGCATTAGATTTACCTTTGGAAATATTTTCTTTATAAGGATTTTTTTATGCAGACTTTAAAAGTAAATTCTAAGTCTCCAATTACTTCTGTTGTGGAATGCAACTTGTGATAGATGCTCTTTATTAATAAAGAAGTGTTAATTTGATCTATAATTGAAACATATATAAATGTATTATAGTAATTTTCTTTATTTGTTCCCATTTATGCTTGAATTAGCTGTAAACAGTGAAAATGTAGCATCATTTGAACTTTTTAAAACAATGATATTCTTCAGAAAAGCATAATTTTATTATTGTATTCAGCCTTCAGTAGATTAGGTAATGTTAACATGAAATTTTTCCTTAATGTGCAATAAATAGGTTGTAGACCTGATAAAAACAGTTTAGTTAAAATAATTCCATTAGCATCATTACAATGATAGAGAAAATAATGTGCAAAGTAGAGTCACTGTCATGATCCTGACCTTGTGATACAAATTAAAATAAAAAAAAGTGTCATATTTCCCCATGGTTCAACTTGGGTTCACCTAATAGAACTCTGACAAAAGCAAATGTTTTGTCACTTAGTCTGTTGCCAAGAACATTTTAGTGCATAATTAATGATAATATACTCTTTAATGTGTGTATATGAATGAACACAAAGTTGCTGCTGGTGCTACAGAAACACTATCATGTTCGGTGTGAAGAGAGCAGCACAGTATCTACTAAAATAATGAGCTGTGGAAAGATAATGGAAGGTATCAGAAGCACAATAAGCATGATTAGAGTAGACTAGGGAAAAAAGAATGCAATTTAGCACCATCAGTATTTTTTTTTTTTAATAAAAAAGTATGTCCTCAGTGGATTTTTTATGGCTCCTCTTGCCATGTTGTTTATAAATATCATGGAATATGCAGTCTGTTGCTTAGTTTACATCTCTCTGTATGCTGACCCCTTTTTCTCTAATTTGTCCTCAAAATTTGGTGTTCTCTAGAATAGTGCTTATTTTACTGTGTAAACAAATCACCTGGGGAATATGTTAATATATAGATACTAATTCAACAGATCTTGGATGGGGCCTGAATTTTGCATTTCAAACTAGTTCACAGAGCATGCCCTTGCTGCACATCTATGGACTACACTTGAGTGACAAGGCCTAGGGAACCATCCTTGGGCTTCTTCTCAGTAGACACAATCTCTTGACCAGATAATCCACTGCCTTGTATTTAAATATATACTCTGTGATCACAATTTGTAATTCATTATTCCCAGCTTCAGTTCTTGTAATCTTCAAACTCTTCAATTCTACATGATAAAAACTAAACTCATTATTGTCACCCTCAAACCCAATTTACTGCTCTACGCACTATCACATTAATGATACCACCATTCCTCAAGTTGGCTAAAATGGTCATATTATATCCATTTTACAGATATTGCTTTGAAAATTAGGTAATATATCAAAATGATTCTGCTAGTAAGTAAGGTAGCCAAGATTTGAGCAGATATTATCTGATTAAAAGTCTGTGTTCATTCACTGTATTTGATTATCCTTTTCTAGAATAACCTTCCCCTTCTTTACCTACTTATGATCTCACAATCATAAAATGTATTTCTTCCATGTAATCTTTTCCAGTTTTTCAAGGAAATGTAATTTCTTTTTTTTTTCCATAATGCCACGGCACTTTGGTATCTATTCCTTTCAATAACATATTACATTGCATTTCAATTTCTGATTGAGGTGTCTGTTTTCACAGCTTGGGGTGTAAGCTCCTTGAAGTTCTGGTTTTTTTTATTAGGAAAAATAGGAATAGATGATATTTTTAAAAATACATCAAATGATAAGGACATATGGAAAAAAAAAAAAGACAACCCCTATTCTCCAAATCTCACTTCTCTGTATTTAGCTAATCATTGTTAGGAGTTTGGTATGTAATCCTTAAAAATATCTATGCACATATGTTAGTGAAATATTAGGATTTCACATGTTCCTGTGATTTTATCTTTGTTTTGTTGTTAGTTAAATCCATTTTACTCTTAGTTTTTTCTTTATGACAGGTTTATGCTATTTTGCATGCAGTAAGATTGGTAATTTTTCGTTATATTAGATTGAATAAACATAAATAGCTACATAACCACTATCACAATGAAGATATGGAATATTATGTCACCACAAAAAAGCAAAATTGTTCTCAGCAGGTGATCATTGACTTCCTGAAAACAACTCCAATAAATCATCACAAGCCATCTTAAAGGCTGCCTACTACATATGGGTTTACTTCTGGATTCTCTCTTTGATTCTATCGATCATAGTTCTGTCTTCATTCCAGTACCACAATGTAGCTTTAGAAGAACTGCTTTTATTATTCTAGATTCTTTTTTAAAATAAATATTTTAGCACCAATTTGTTCATTGTTACCAAGAACTGGTGGGGATTTTGTTCAGAAATGTGTCAAGATTACATAAATTTAGGAAGAATTTATATATCAATATTGAGTCTTCTAATCTATAAAATCCTTTTATGTCTTCTTTGATTTTACTCAAAAAAGCTTAGAAATTTTAGTGTTTAATTTTAAACATTTTTGTAGACGTAGTATTTAATGATTTCTGATACTATGTAAAATGGTATTCTTTATTTCAATTTTTAACTATGTATTGCTAATATATAGAAATTCTACTGATTGTTAAAATTTGACCTCATAAACTGCACCCTTGATAAACTCACCTTTTAGTTTTAGTAGCTCTTGTAGAGTCTACAGGCTTTTCTATGTGGATGATCATGATGTCTGTGAGTTTAAAAAATTTGTGTTCTTTTTAAATTTAAATGTCTTTTATTTTTTTTCTTCATTGCATTGATTAGGATTTCCAGTACAGTTTTGAATAGAAGTGGTATAAATGGACATCATCATCTTATTTTTGATTTTTGGGAAAAAACATTCTATCTTTAACTAATAAATATGCTTTTCTGTCGGTTAGGTATAGTGCTGTAGGTTTCTTTTTTTAATTTCATCATCATTATTATTTTTTAATTTGTATTTTTATTACAGATGTCCCTCCTTTTTCCCCTATCAACACCTTCCTCCCCACTCCCACCCCCACCTTCACCACACTGTTGTCATTGAATTACATGGTCTACATTTCGAATGTTGAAACAATCTTGCATCCCAGGTGCCTGGGATAAACCACGGTGGTCATAATATATCTGATACATCATTTGGTACGCAATGCTTTTTGTACATAATTTTTATGTATGCACATATACACATATACTCACATATATAGTAATACATATGCTATATATGTATGTATATATGATGACAAATATATACAATAATACATATATATGTGAAAGATATATATTATACATATATAAATGATAATGTAATAAATATGATATATAAAACATTATACATGTATATGTTTCTATGGTTGAAGGAAAAAATAAAAATGTTGAAGTAGATCAAAGGGGAAAATTCCTGGAGCAATCTGCCAAAGCAGGCAGTAAATTCAAGTCTAATGCAAAAGTGGAGGTGATAGCCTTAGAAGTTCTGGAAGTCAGTGTGTTGTGTAACAGGAAGAAAGGCAAATACATGAACACACATCTTGGTGGCTGGGTAGATATGATAGTTGGAGTTAAAGAATATTCTGTCTGCTTCTATTTTCTCAGTGAAATAGAAAGCAAGGTTTTTGCCTAAGAATAAAAATGGAGGAGGAGTCCTGGCCAGTTTCTCAGTGGTGAGAGCTTCCACCCACGGACCAAAGAGTTCTGGGTTTCATTCCAGTCCAGGGCATGTACGTTGGTTGTGGTTTGGCCTGGCCCTGGTTCCGGTCCTGAGGGAGGCAACCAGTCGATGTGTCCCTCTCATGTCGATGTTTCTCTCTCTCTCTTACTCCCCCCACCCAAAGAAGGAGGAGATGTTGGAAGGCTGGGAAAAGAAGCTACAGAATAGTCACCTAGGAAAGTGGACTAGTGAAATGTCGGACTGCTGGGCACCAGTACGGGAGCCCTTAAAATTCATAATTATAAATTTAAACTAAGTTTAGACACATAGTCTTTGTGGTTGTGGTGCCTTTCTCCAGCCACATGCAGCATGACTGCAGGTATATAAATAGACTTAAGAATTTAAGAATTACAATTTTTCTAAAAAATATGCCGAAGGGGGGGGGGGAGCAAGAAACTTGGTGGCACATGAAAAATGAAATGAAAGGAAGTATTTAGACCAGTGATTTCATTCACAACAAAATCCAAATTGAAAGGGGCAGTGACTTTAGTATCTTTGCCAATCCATAGCAAATTTCAACATACAGAATGATTTTGCTAGAGGAAAATAGAGAAGTGGCAACAAAATAAATGTAGGAAAGAGATGATAAAAGGAAAGAGACACGGAATACTGGAGCTATACAATAGCTGAATCTAGCTAGTTTCAGTAGCATTTGTGGTCTTCTGAAGACAACCATCCTTCTATTTTTCCTACTTGATTTTCCTACTTAGCAACCTTTCTGTAACTCTAATGTGGCATTTTCAGGTGGTGGATTCAGTGTCAATAAAGATGGACTTGTAGCTGAAATAGTCAACAACATTTCTGTCTCCCCTATAGCACTATTATAGGCATCCATTTAAATATGAAACAGGCCTCTTCAGCAAAAAATGCACATGGACATGAGTTCAAAAGTTCATTCCCACCATGCTGCTAAAATTTAAAGGCAGGAAAGTAGTAAAGTGCCATTTATCAATCATTCAAATTGGGTATATTTAATGGAATTATGACAAAATTCAATGTTCTTTTCAAGAGTATTGTCGTGTTAAATTGTAGAGCCTTGTTAATGATATTCTACTCTTGTCATTCACTTCAGGAAATGTTACAATAAGCATTCGAATGTGGTTATTGTATAATATAATAATTTTTTGCTTCTAGCTCTATGTCAAACCAGACGGCTGTCTAACTTCAGTGCTGTGACGATCACTAATCTCTCTCTCTTGATGTCCCAGGAGCGGCAGAACTGGTTCAGAATACAGGGCTTTGTTTGGGATATCAACCCCATGGCTGGCTAATGCACTAAAGTGTGTAAATAAAACTGCATGTACTCATTTGAAACATGAACATCATTTCCACTTATAAGCTGGGAAGAGAAGCCTTGGCCAGGAGCCACATCCTTTCCTGGCATTACTTCGATGACCTTTAATGTGCTTGATCAGGGTATGAGTCACTGTTTCTGAGAATTAGAGTTTTTGCAGAGTGGTCACCTTGTTGAAAAGGAACTGAAGATGTAATTCCTTAGTCACACCTTTATGATCTCAGTGTCTGCTGCAGAGTTGATAGAAAAAAAAAAAATAGGCAAAAATAAAAGAATCCAAAACTTAATACATGAGGAAATCGATATTTTCTGTTTAAACAAAGGGAAAATACTCTATCATGGAATATAAGATTTATGTTTGTTGTTGTACCTATCCATAAAGAATTTTGAACTACTAGTCTCTGTTCTGGATTTTTGAATAACTTTTGTGAGGTTAGGTATACTTCTGTTTGCATTTGGCTATATGAGTGTTATACTGTATCTGTCAGTGTTGCCAGCAGATTTAAAGAAGAGGAAGGAATGAAATGGAGGAGTTGATGAATATTTAGTTTTTCTTTTAATCAGTCCCACCAAATAAACATTTCTGTAGTTGCTTTGCAAATGAGATTTTTCTATCATAGGAGGTTGCAGATGGTAATTTTTCTTTTCCCCTGTGAAAATACTGGGAGTCTGGTTAGACTGGTAAATGATTTTTGTAATTATTAATGAATTTTAATGACTGACACTTTACATAAACAAAAATTATATTGACTTTTTTTCTTGGTAAAGTTGCTATCAAAATACATATTGTATCATTTCCTAAAGTATTTACTTATTAAAGGTGTAATATTTTACATTTTGAGATTTAACTTATTCCTTATGTATCTCCCAACCACTTTAATTGCCACATTTAGTAGTTGTGGAAATAAGTAGCATCAAAAAGAAATACCAGCCATAGGGCACAAGCCATAAATATAATTTCAGATTATAATTAGATTGGACATGTCAATGAGTTCATTGTGACCAGAGATAATAAGACTTTCTAAAATGCAATCCACTCTAGTGGTACCTCTTTCAGTAAATGTAAACAAAAACAAACCAAGTATGCCATAGCTGCTAAAACAATCAATATGGGGGTGGGGGGTAAATTATATAAAGTATTGTTGAAAAGCAAGACATTGTGTTACATTAAACCAATAACACATGTCCAGAAACTAAATATTTTGTGGTCTGACCAACTGCCTTCAGGATCACTAGGGATGTCCTACTTGGATCTCGAGAGTTAAAGGAAATTCTTGTAGATGTCTATTGACTCTCAAGGTGACCAACTTTAATTCTTTATAATTCTTGTGCACTCCTTCATAAGTACTGAAAAAGATTTAGAATTATTCTCCTACACATCCTTACCAATCTGCCTTACCCAGGGCCTCAGAGAAATATTTCAATCCATAATAATGAACAGGAAACTATTGTTTGGTATGACTTTTGAGAGCAAAGATTTCTTTAAAATGCAGTGGATTGGATTCCTCAGGGTCTATAGAAAGTTGTTGAAATGAAATGTTGATTTTACTGTTTGTTGTTGTGTTTATGTGTGTGTGTGTGTGTGTGTGTGTGTGTATGTCTGTGTGTGTACTTAGAATGATAATTATTTGCAAGGAAACTCTTGTCACTCTTATTTTTTATGGTTAATTTATGTTATATGAAGTAAATGAACTTTGCACATATAAAGAAATATAGCAACTTCTACATTTGTGCTGCCATGGACTCCCTTCAAAAGTGATTATGGCCCTGGCCGGTTTGGTTCAGTGGTTAGAGCGTCGGCCTGTGGTCCAGAGAGACCCGGGACCAGATCCCGCTAAGGGCATGTGGTACGGTTGCGGTTCGTCCCCGGCCCTGGTTGGGTTGTGTGGGTGGCAGCCACTCGATGTGTCTCGCTCACTCGATGTTTCTCTCTCTCTCTTCTTCTCTCTCCCGCCTACTCTATCTGAACAAAAAATGGAAAAATGTCCTCGGGTGAGGATTAAAAAAAAAAAAATGATTATGACTACTTATGATTTTATCGAACTTAAAAATAATGGGTGCTAGTAGTGATGGGGGTGGTTGAGGAAGTGGTGTTTATATTAGTAAATTAAATATTATTTACTACAAGCATATCTGTCTCACAATCGAAATTTTAAATCATAGTTTTCACAACTCTTCCTAAAGAAGAGTATTTGAACCTAAATTCCACCACAAAGGATCTAGTAAACAGAATTTTGGGTTTATTCCTATATGTTGACATGAGTCATACCAAACAATAGTTTCCTGTTCATTATTATGGATTGAAATATTTCTCTGAGGCCCTGTATAAGGCAGATTGATAAGGATGGGTAGGAGAATAATTCTAAATCTTTTTCAGTACCCATGTTCCTGTTAAATCTCTTGCAATTTTTTTTTTTTAATAAATCTTCCAGATTCGTTTTCCAGAAGTTTTCAGATGACTCTGATTGGAAGGCTTAAAAAAAAAAAGCCTAGGTTTTCGTCAGAAAATTACATTTACCGTTTTTCTGAAAGTATTTATCTGTAGAATTACCCAGGAGTTCATCTCCTAGGTTAGTTCCACCTTTCACCTCAATCAAGGAAAAGTCCTCTTTTATGACATAATCCAAAATCCATATACTCCAGAGAGGCGATGCCCAGCCATGTTGTGCTATTAAGGGAATCTCAAATTTTATCTTTTCAACAATTAAGAATTTGAAAGATAGACAGTTTTTTCTTCATCCTATAAATAATATATTTTAAAAGGCACTTTAACAGAGGTTAAAAAGAAGCAAAGCTTATTCTCTTTCAAAGTATTGTGTCACACTCAAAACAAAGAGGGAGACGAAAATAGTCCTGGTTGAAAGAGGGCAACACGTATATACAGTTATTGTAAGAGATTCCTAAACAAAATGTTTCAATAACAGTATGAGTTAATGGATATAGGAAGACAGCCTTTAAAAAGCTAGCCATTTATTTTGCTTATTTTTAAAACATGTAGGTAGTTGTAATGTAAAAACTGTAAATTTTATAGATAGAAATTGGTACTGAAGAGCTAACTTTAAAAGAATAGACTGTATATAGAGCACTTTAAAGTTCAGAGAAAAAAATGAGTGGGAGATACAGATTTTACATAGACACTCTGTCCCCCAACATATGCATACCCTACCTCACTATCAAAATCTCCTACTAGAGTGGTACATTTGTTACCAGGGACCCACCCTGACACATCATAATCACCCAAGTTAGTAGTTGACATTAGAGTTTACTCCTAATCTTTTATGTTTCTGTGGGTTTTGAAAAATATATAATGAAATGTATCCACTATTACAGAATCATATAGAGTAGTTTCACTGCCATAATATCCTCTCTGCTGTACCGGTTCATTCCTCCCTGGCCCCTAACCACTGGAAACTGCTGATCCTTTTACTGTCTCCATAGTTTAGCCTCTTCCAGCATGTCATATAGTTGGAATCATAAAGTATGTAGCCTTTTCAGATGGACTTCTTTCACTTAATAATATGCATTCAAGTTTCCTCCATACCTTTTCATGGCTCTGTAGCTCATTTATTTTGAGCACTGAACAATATTCTACTGTTTGGATATACCACAGTTTATTTACATATTCACTTACATCTTGGTGGCCTCCAAGTTTTGACAACAATGAATAAAATTGCTTATAAACATAGACGTGCAGGTTGTGTGGACATACGTTTGCAGCCCCTTTGGGCAAATTCAAAGGAGCACAGTTGCTGGATTGCATGTAAAGACTATGTTTCATTTTGTAAGAAATTTCCCAAATGTATTTTAAAATTGCAGTACCATTTTGCATTTCCATCAGCAATGAATAGGAATTCCTGTTGCTCCACATCCTCACTAGCATTTGCTGTAGTTAGTGTTTTGGATTTAAGCCATTCTGAAGGCATAGTAGTATATCATTTTTGTTTTATCTACATGATATATGCAATATCTTTTTTATATGCCTATTTCTCATCTATAGATCTTCTTTGATGAGGTGTCTGTTCAGGTGTTTGGTTCATTTTTAATTAAGTTGTTTTCTTGTTAAATTTTAAGAGTCCTTTGAATATTTTGCAAAGCAGTCCTTTATTAGATATGTCTTTTGTAAATATTTTCTCCCAATCTGTGGCTGGTCATCTCATTCCCTTGGCAGAGTCGATCACAAAATAGAAATCTTTATTTAATTTTTAATTGATTTTTTTTTTTTTTTTTTAGAGAGAGAAGAAGAGATAGAAACACTGACATGAGAGAGATATATTGATTAGCTGTTTCCTGCATGCTGCCTCCTACTGACGATCATGTCCAAAACCTGGGCATGTACCCTGACTGGGATTCTAACTGGATCTTCTCAGTTCATGGGATGACAGTCCACTGAGCCACATCAGCTGGGCACAAAATGGAAGTTTTAATTTTAATGAAGTTCAGCTTATCAATGTCTTCTTTTACAGATTATTCTTTTGGTGTTGTGTCTACAAAGTCATCATTATACCTGAGGTCATTTAGCTTTTCTCCTATGTTATCTTCTAGGCATTTTATATTTTGCATTATACATTTAAGTCTATGATGCAATTTGAGCTAATTTTTGTAAATGATATAAGGTCTATGTCTAGATCATTTATTTGCATGTGGATTTATAGTTGTTCTTGTATCACTGGTGAAAAGACTTTCTTTGCATAATTGTATTGCCTTTGCTTTTTTGTAAATTTGACTATATTTATGTGGTTCTATTTCTAGGTTCTCTATGGAGTGCCATTAATCTATTTGTCTATTCTTTCACTGATAAAATACTGTCTTTTGTTTTTTTTTGTTTTTGTTTTTAATCCTTGCCCAAGGATTTTTTAAATTTATTTTCAGAAAGAGTTGGAGGGAGAGAGAGACAAACAGAAACACATCAATTGGCTGCCTCCTGCATGACCCTGACTAGGGCCAGGACCGAACCAAAGTTTGTGCTCTGGACTGGAATGGAACCAGCAACTATTTGGTCCACGGTTCAACACTCTAACCACTGAGCCAAACTGACCTGGGCAAAACACTGTCTTGATTACTGTATTAATAATTGATCTAAGTCTTGAAGCTGGGTAGTATCAGACTCTGACTTTGATCTTTTTTTCAATATTGGGCTGGATATTCTGGGTTTTTACCTGTTCTTATAATTTGAGAATCAGTTTGTTAATATCCACCAAATAACTTGCTGTGATTTTTATTGCAATTATGTTGAACCTGTAGATCAAGTTGAAAAGAACTGACATCTTGACAATATTCAGCCTTCCTATCCATGAACATAGAACATTGCTGCATTTATTTTGTTACTTTAATTTCTTTCATCATAGTTTAGTAGTTTTCTATACATAAGTCTTGCACATAGTTTGTTAGATTTCTACCTAAGTATTTCATTTAGATAAGGTGCCAAGGTAAATGGTATTGTGTTTTCAATTTCCAATTTCATTTATTTATTACTGGTATATATGAAAGTACATGGCATTGATATATTAATCTTGTATCCTACAACCTTGCTATAAACCACTTTTTAGTTGAAAGGGTGTTTTTTTTTTTTTTTTTTTTAATAATCTGGATTTTCTACATAAATAAGCATGTCATCTGCAAACAAAGACAGTTTTATTTTGGCCTTCCCATTATGTATACCTTTTGTTTCTTTTCCTTGCCTTATTGCATGAACTAGGACTTCCAGTACTGTGTTGTACGGGTGTGGTGAGAGGGAGCATCCTTTCCCTGCTCTTAATCTTAGTGGGGAAGCTTAGAATTTCTCATCAGTAAGTATTGTGTTTGCTGTAGGTTTCTTATCAGTGTACTTTATCACATAGAAGAAGCTTCCCTATACCTGTTTTTTCTGAAAGTTTTTGTCATGAATAAATGTGTTTTTTAAAATGCTTTTTCTGCATTTATGATCGCTTGAGTTTTTTCTTAGCCTGTTGATGTGATGGATTACATTAATTGATTTTCAAAGTTGGTGCAAGATTGCATGCCTGGGTTAAATTCAACTTGATTGTGATGTATAATTCTCTTTTATATTGTTAGATTTGAGTTTTTAATATTTTCTAAGGGACATTTTGTGTGTGTTTTGACAGATTGTATTTTTTAAGGAATTGGTCCATTTCATCTAGGTTATCAAATTTTGAGACATAGAGTTATTCATAATATTCTTTATTATTCTTTTAATGTGCATAGGATCAGTAGTGATGGCCCTTTTTTTCTGGTAATAGTAATTCATCTTTTATTTTTATTTTTTATTTTCTTAGCCTAGCTAGAGGCTTTTTAATTTATTGATCATCTCACAGAACCAACTTTTGGTTTTGTTGATTTTCTTTACTGATTTTCTGTTTTCAGTTTCACTGATTTCTATTCTAATTTTTTTCTTGATTGATTTTTTATTTTTTAAATTATATTTATTGGGGTGACATTGGTTAATAATATTATATGGTTTTCGTGGGCATAGTTCTATGATATATCATCTGCATATGCATTGTGTGCCCACCACCCAGTCAAATATTTTTTCATCACCATATATTTGACCCCCTTTACCTTCTACTGCACCACCACCCCATTCCCTCTGGTAAACACCATACTGTTGTCTGTGTCTATGAGTTTTTGTTTGTTTTTCTTGTTTGTTCATTTGTTACTTTCAGTTTTATATTCAACATAAGTGAGATTATATGGTTCTTAACTTTTTCTATCTGATTTATTACACTTAGTATGATATTCTCAAGATTCATTCATGTTGTCACAAATGGCAATATTTCCTCTTCTTATGGCTGAGTAGTATTCCATTATATATATGGACCACATCTTCTTTATCCGATCATCTAGTGAAGGACACTTCAGTTGTTTTCATGTCTTGGCCACCATGATTATTTCTGCAATAAACATAGGGGTGCATGTATCTTTGCAAATAAATGTTTTATTGTTTTTATAGTTACCATATGACCCAGAAATTCCTCTTCAGGTTGATACCCAGAAGAAGGGTTTCTGAGTCATATGGTAATTGTATTCTTAGGTTCTGTTTGTTTGTTTTGTTTTTGTTTTTCTTTATTGATTTTAGGGAGAGAAGAAGGGAGAGGGAGAGAGAGATAGAAATATTGATGAGAGAGAACATCGAATGGCTTCCTCCTGCATGTTCCCCACTGGGGATTGGGCCCACAGCCTGGGTATGTGCCCTTATGGGGAATCAAACTGGCATATGGGTGGATGCTCTTGGTGCATGGGTGGATGCTCAACCACTGAGCCACATTGGCCAGGCCTGTATACTTAGTTTTTTGAGGAGCCTCTATACTGTTGTCCATAGTGGCTGTACCAGTTTACATTCCCACCAGCAATGAGGACAGTTCCTTTTTCTCCACAACTTCTCCAACACTTGTAATTTCTTGTCTTGTAATAACAACTTGTAAAAGCAATTTGTATATTAAAGTTTAGGTTTTTCCATCCTGATACTGCGTACTTTAGAGGTTTGCAGCTAATGGGTTTCTACTATGGTAAGCTGTGATTCTCAGTATTCACCTGTCTCTTCAACTTGAGGGACAGCAATTTGCTCTGTGACTTAACCTCTCTGACAAAGCTAAGAAGGATTGTTGATTTTTAAGTTGGATTGGCTTTTTACTTGTTGTTAGGACAAAGTAATGACTTCCAAGTTGCATATTTGACTGGAAAGGGGAATTTCAGCTGACTTTTTAAATCTAGTTTTGTTACCTCTTAAAAATGTGATTAAAATGTAATAATATTTCCGAACTATTAACTGTAAGTGATAATGGTAACATTTTATTCTACAATTCCCTTAAGAGAGTAATCCTTTATAAATATAGCATCCTGTTTAATGGGCTGGTTTCATTTTGTATTTTTCTTAACCCTGCCCTTTAAAAAGTTATTTGAGATCAATGAGGGCAACTAAAGTGGAGATAACTAGCAAGAGGCTTTGATGGATATAGTGATAAAATTGTCACTCTTTTTGGAGATAATTGTGTGTGTGTGTGTGTGTGTGTGTGTGTAGGGGAAATTTCTTTTATGAAAATTTCTAATAGATAATACTTTTTCCAATATTTTATCAATTATTAAAGTTTCTCATATTACATTGGTTAATTCCAGAAATCTTCCTGAGTTTATACTCATTTGGAAGTATTATGCATATATTTTAATGAACCACTAATTTAGCCTAATATTCTTTAACCCAGTGAGGTTTATATACCCTGTGAAGATATGTTCTACCAATGATGCTCAGGGAATTAAAGATGTGGCATATTTGGATAATTTGGATCATTTCTCTCTCTACATAGGTTTTCTGGATAAGCCATTTTTCTGGGAAACACTACAGCTTCATGGCTAAGAGCACATTTTTAAGGAAGCTGACCTTTATTAACCATTTCATGACTCAGTTTTCTCAACTCTAGCATCAACTAAGACTAGGATGTATAAAGAGAGCACTTGTGATAATGATATAAAATCATATTTGTGTTTGAAACAGTAAAAGCCATGTAGTGATTGCTTAATTGATATTAATTATTAATAACTGCAATAGTATGTTTATAGCCAGATTGGTAAGGAGTCAGTGGTAAAACATTGTGTATTAACCTGATGTCTTGGGCCTAGAAAGATGGAGCTCTTAGATAATTGATTTATTCAGCAAATATTTATTATGTGTCAAACACTGTATTCCATGCTGGGGTTATAAATAACCGTGATATGATTTGATTGTTTTAAAAGAGACACATGAACTCTACTCTGGGAGCACTGTGCAGGGATTAATTAATTCTGTCTAGGAGAGTCACAGACAACTTCACAGAGGGAAAGGCACTGGAATTAGGTCTCTAGAGATGTGCATGGTTAGCTAAGGAAAGAATGAAGAGAAGATAAAAAGAGACTTTCCAGACAGAAGGCACAGTGTGAACAAGAGAATGAGGCATGAAAGTGCCTGGTGTGTTAAGGAAATAATAGATAGATAGTTTATCCTAACTGGCTGACAGAGTGTAGAGGGGGAATGCTAAGCAATAAGTCTGGGAAAATCAGTGGAGGACACATTATGAAGGAGTTTTATGCCTTGCCAAGGACTTTACATTTATACTGAAGACAATAGGAAGGTAATTGAGAGTCCCACATGTATTGTTCTACTGCTCATTGACTTATTTATTCCTCCAGCAAGTATTTATTGAACAGTTACTTAATGCTGGTCCCATTCTAGGCACCAGGAATTGAACAGTAAGCAAAAAGAAAATGCCTTGCCCCCATAGACATCACAAGCTAGTGTGGAGTAGCAGACAAAGAGCAAACATAAAATAAAATACACAGGTATGGATGATAATAAATGCTAATGTGAAGAGTAAATCAGAGATGAGAGATAGGCAATGTTGAAGAAAAGCTGCAAATTTAGATATGGTGGCCAGAGTGTTGGCTAACAGGTAACAGGTGGGCGAAACCCAAAGGAGGAACTGAATGACCCATGTGGATGTCTGGGGAGCACAGCAAGTGGAAAGGTAGAAGTGTGCCTGATATGGCCACGGAGCACCAAGGAGGCCAGTATCGCTGAAGCAAAGCAACCAAGGGAGGAAAAGTAAAAAAGTAAGGCATAAAGATGATAGAGGAGTGAGGTAGGGAATGAAGATCACAAAGGACCTTGTGGACCAATTTTAGGGTTAGATTTTAATCTGAGCAGAGAATGATGTGATCTGACTTCTATTTTAAAAAAAAGGTAACTCTGACTTCTATGCAGACAATAAGCAGGGATATGGGGAGGTGAAGGGTGGAAAGAGTTGAGAGACTGCTGAAATGAAAGGCAAGAAAGGCCTTAGCAGGTGTTTATCAGGGGTTAGAGTGTCAATTCGTGCACCAAAGTGTCACAGGTTCGATTCCTGGTCAAGGGCATATTCCTGGTTTGCAGATTCAATCCCTGGCCCTGGCTGAGGCTTGAGCAAGAGGCAACCAATTCACGTGTCTCTCTCACATTGATACTTATCTTTCTTCCTCTCTCTTCTCTCTCCCCCTCCCTCCTTCCCTCCCTCTCTTCCTCCCTTCCACTATCTCTAAAAACCAATAGAAAAAAAAATATCCTTAAATAAGGACTAACAAAAAATAAATAAAATAAAAGGTAAGAAAGGATAATGGCTTGAAGCACAATGGCAGTAGTAGAGATGACGAGAAAATGTCCTAGAAATATTTTAGAGTACATGCTGAGGGGGTTTCCACATGGATTGACATGAGTGTGAGGTGTCAGAGAAAGTACCCATGTTGGCTCAAAGGTTTCTAGTCACTGTGACCTTGCTTATTCTTCCTATAGACCCATGGACTTCATCAACTTATTTTCCTCCTTTAAGTTTATAACCCTGTTTTTCTAGTTTTATCATTTAAACTTTTCCCTGGGAAGGACATAGGATTCCTTGCTCCTTACTGCCTTAAAGACAATTTTAGGTGTTTTGCTGTATGTTGGTATGAACAAACAGGCTATGCATAATAAAAATAAAAACAGAGAAGTTATGAAGTTTACAAATTCCTTACAGTAATGATACATGGTGAACTGTACTTCATCTCGTCTGAGAAAGTAAATGAAAATGTATTAGGAATTCTCTACTAAAGAGAGATTCTGCTTTCCCTCTCCTTGGTGAACGTCATGTAGCCTGTCTCAAGAAGGTAAGTTTTTCTCTCCTGATAAGGACACAGTCCTGGCAGAATAGTAGGTACTCCTCTGTTTACTAAGGAGCACCTTCCCCTGTGTGGACTTCACCCGGGTAACACCTAGGGCAGATACAAGTTTTACGGCTCCTGAAGTTTAAACAATTTTGGGATACTGTCTTTAGGAAAATGACCTCCCAGTTATGGTTGTCAGGTTTTTTTGAGCTTCTCTCAGAGACTTGGAAGACACCGGTATAAATGAGAACTAAAGTTGCATTTTATTAGCCACAGAGTGAAACTAACTCTAGTGATGCCCTTTCACTAAGTCCCCATTTCACCCAGGAGTAATGTTAGTCTGACAACATCTTCATAGGACCCACTAGCGTTAGGGCAGGAGAATACTCCGATCTGACCTGGTCTGTGATTTAGAAGGAAATGATCACGTGGGAGAATATTTGGGTACTAGAAGCTATACATCAGGATGATTTTCTAAGCGTCTTCCCTCACACTCTCCCATTCTCAAATAAACATCCGTTGACATGGAATTTCATCTAGAACTTTAACTTTCCATGCAATGAAAACTATTTTTGCATACTCTTCAAATGAAACACTGACATGCTCTTCAATTGCAACATGCTTTCCAACTCTTAAACTTTCCAGTGTTTAAACTATTAGACAGCCATATATGTCGAAAATATCCTTAAAGCAAAGCACTGTGTGAGAAATTACATGTTACTTTCAGTGGACTTTCCATGTTTTGTTTTCTTTTCCTAGCAAACAGTTGCAAACTCTCTACAACATAGGAACTAATATGGGGCAAATTAATATCTCTGGAGCACCAGATAAATCCTTGCCTCCTGTGAAGCCATGGCTCTCGGGGGTGGCTGCAGACTTTTGTGGTTTTCATCCAGAAATGCTGCTGAGGCTCTTCATCTGTATGCACTGCTGAAAAATATTTTTAACATTGATTTTCTTGCAGCATTGATCTACCACCTGATGCCATCAATAATGAGGTTTGTCGGCTGATTTCTTAGGCTGTCTGGATTTTTTTTTTTTTTTGCTGGCAGAAGAAACACTGGTAGTGAGGCAGGAATAAAGGTTGATAACTTGAACTTGGGAATTTGCAACCAACACAAGGACTCCAGTAAGTCATTCCACCCAGCCCTTCTTCCTCTCCCTCTTGTTCACCTCTCACCTTCTTACTTTGATAGAAAGTCTTCCATCCAGTTGGCCTCCCGAGTATTGCTATTTTTCAGTTTGGTATGCATTGAAATGCAAATTAAATGGGGCAATTATCTGTGGTAAAGTGTTTTCTTGATGCTGGAAGAATGCTTTTTCTTTCGCTTCCCTTAAAATTCTGAAGGCATCTAAAAAGCTGATTTAACTCACATACTTAGAGAGAAACCAATTCTATAAACTACGCCACTTTCATTTATTGAAGTTAGCCCATGTTTGGGCCTAAAGGGAGAATTTTTTGAAACACATGTCTATTTCACCGTGGCAGAATGCTTCCTTTTACAAAGCAATAATATGGGGGGAAAAGTAAAAAGTAGATAGTCGACATTCCCACATCCCTTGTAAAATAAAATGAAAATGCAGATACCCTCTGTCAAGGTCTTGCTCCTGAACAAAATTATATACCAAAATTTGACAAAGCACGTTCTGGGAGATACATATTCATTATTATGCATGAACTTAACTAAATATTGATCACTCCGAGTGGAACAGATGGAAACAGCCATTTTTCTGGACTCCAGATATTGAATTATGAGAGGTCAGGGAAAAAAATTCTCATTGATAGGTCAAGACAAAATAATTTAAGAAATAAGATAAGGAACGATGTGATTTTATGCATGATATATCTGTTTTAAAAGATATTTTTGTCTCCATGCATTTTTTAAAAATTTGTAATCATAATAGATAACTTTTTATTGAAAACATAGCTTAGACATCAAGTATTTCTAGTATCTTACCATTTTATCATGAATGCATATAATAGTCTATTTCAGTTAATTATATATTTCTATGTCAAAAGAATTTCCACATATTCCTTCTGTCTTTTAATTAGTTTCAACTGTGTACATCTATAAGACTCAGGTAATTTTATATGTAGCATACATTTTCTTTTTGACGTCTACATTTTTAATTTATTTTTGTTACAGATGTTTCTCCTTTCCCCCTCTAGCCCGCCTCCTCCCCCTCTCACCCTTCCATCTCCTAGCATTGGTGTCTATGTCCATTGCTTATGCATACATGCACATAAGTCCTTTGGTTCATCGCATCCATTTTCATTACCCATGTGAAAGATACCTGGAATTTCACAGTGCACGAACTGGACAACTGTATTCTGTGGCCCTGATATTCTCAGAAGCAGCATTGATGAGTCATTGGGTATTTAAATACTTGACTTCATTAAACCTGCTAGATTATTCTCTAGACCAGCATTTGGCTTCCTGACAACACAATACTATCCTACTCTCTGGTTTTTGAGAGCATTTAATGTTATCTTTCTGGCCTTTGCTATTCATGTCAGCCGGTGCTATGTAGTTCTTTCTTATTTAAAGTTACTGGCATTCGCCCTGGCCAGTTTGGCTCAGTGGTTAGAGTGTTGGCCTGGGGACCAGAGGGTCCTGGGTTTGGCTCCTGCTAAGGTCACATACCTCGGTTGCAGTTTGTCCCTGGCCCTGGCTGGGATCATGTGGGTGGCAACCAGTTGATGTGTCTTTCTCACATCAATGTTTCTCTCTCTCTCTTCCTCCCACTCTCCCTCCCACTCTATCTAAAGATAAACGCCAAAAAAAAAAAAAAGTCCTCAGGTGAGGATAAAAATAAATAAATAACTAAAGTTACTGGCTTTCTCTAAATCTACCTAACCCCCTTTTATCTCTTTCAGGTTTTTCATTTTAGGTTCCAGGATCCACCACTGTCACTGTTTCTTCTGAGACATCTCTTGGGTTGGGTTTAGAGGAGGAAAACTGAGCTAATGAGCTAATATGGGAACAATGCAATGTTTTGGTAACATGCATTGCCCAAGGTGTGTGTGTGTGTGTGTGTGTGTGTGCGCGCGCACATGTGTGTGTACATAAATATTAAGTTGAATCTGCTTGAGTGATCTTATTTTTTATTCAAGCTGTGTGTTTGCCTCCACCTCAGTTCTATTTCAATAGCAGTCACCTGTTTTGGGTCTCCTAAAAACCTTGCCCCTTCTTCTGCATCCCCTTAAATGGTGTTATTTTCTTCTGTCTAGCTATTGGGTCTCAGGTCCAACTGCTGTGATACAAGCAGCAGCAATCCCCTAAGTGAGGATAGACATAGGGGCCAGGTGGTTTGGCAAGTGGTCATCCTTCTCAAGGTGACAGGAAAGCTTCTCTACTCCCTACGTCTGTAAAGGTGAAGGCTCTCCTAGCCTCAGTGGTAGCAAATACTGAGTGTTCCTGATCAGCATCCTTCCAGCTGCATGGGGGCCAGTTTGTTCAGCTGGTCCTTGCAGGAATGTTCATGAAGGGTGTCCTGCCCATTCTTTCACAGGTTTGGAGATTGCCAAAGGCCACACAGTAGTTAGAGGAAAGACACTTTAAGAGGGAGGGCACAACAAGGTCAAATGTTGAAATAATTAAAACAACAACAACAACAACTACAAAAAACAGCAATCTGAGAACTGGAAAAATACATTTGAAGTTTAGCATTTAAGGTGATTCATGGTTTTCTCCCCCAATAGTAATGTCATCAGATTTCAGAAGAAAAAGGAACAGGGATGAGACTAAAGGAATTGCTAATAAGAACTGATCTTCCTATGGAATTTCTGATAAAATGATATACAAGTATGAAAAATGCAGATGGCTAGAGGTAGACACAGGGTCAGAGTCAAGAGATATTTTTTAATTCCATTGATGGGGATCCTGAATATGTTTATACAGATGGAGCGAGGAGAGCGCATTTGGGAATACAGGAGAGAGAGGGAGTGCCAAGGACACAAAGTTCCAGGGTTAGCAGGACGAAATCATAATAAATCAGTGAAAGAATTCATCTGGAATAGAATAAAGAACACATCTGAGACAATTGGAAGTAAGGTCAGAGTGAATGAAACTATGGAGAAACTTGTAGCTATGGATGCAAGACATTGAGGATGTAACGGACAGTCTGTTTTCTCAATGAAGATTTGCAGTGGGCGATGCAGTGGTGTCTGGCGCTGGCTTGCACAGGGAAGCAAGAGCGAGCTGCTAAGTTCTCAGGAATTTTGCGCGTCAGTTGTTAAGCATGTGCATGATGACAATGTAAATTATATACATTTACAGTTGAATTATATTAACACAAAGGCAATAAATACTCAACACTCATCGCTTCCTAATTATTTTACTGAACTTAATATTATCTATGCTTTCAAGGTCATTTTTATCTATTATTCCTTAGAACAAACAATGCTGTGTCTGGTGGAAACATGAAAGGTGTGCAGTTTGCTTCCCCGCTTGGAGTGTGGTGATGTCACCTTTGTACATTTATGTGGGCCACAGTGGGATCATTTGTATGCTGAAAGTCAGCAAATGCAGCCAGTCAGGGCTTAGTTTGTTCTAGTTTTTAAAGAGCTGTTGATTGAGCATACACTTGCACACCATTAAGGATCACTTTTGAGGAAAACTGAGTTTTCTGAATGGGCAGTCTGAGAAACAGTGAACAGTTGATCACTGACTGATAAAGGAAGGCCAAAGTCTTCTGGGCTGGGTTGAAGTTAGGGAACACATTTGTAAAGGCAACATGTCCCACAAGCAACCCAAGTTTGGAAACAGCAAAAGTGTTGGGTTTTATCCCTTGGATGCAGGGTCTGGAGTGGGGGGTGAGAGTGATTGAACCGAAACATCTTGAGGTCTCTGCCAGGTGTACAGCACAGTGAATCCAAGAGGAAGCTAACCACTCACTGGGAGAAAAGGGTGGCAGGAACCAGATACAAGGGGGAGCTGAAATAATGCCCCAGAAATATAATAAGGGTACAGAACAGTGATCAGAGTGGGGTGTTAGAGTTTATGATTTCAGACAGAGCCATTTCCATATGTTGGGTATGATGGTGCTTATGAGATTGCTTAGGTTGTCAAGACCGTAGCTATAGTGAGATTCAAAGAAGAGATGTAAGTTCGGATTGTTGATGAGATGATCATATGGGCTAAAGGTACCAGGGATGGTGACAGCATTTGGAATGAAGAACTAAAAACAATATAGGACTGAGCTTGCAGAAATGAGGATGATGTGGGTGTTGAAGTAGAGATCCAGCATTGAGCTGGATCAAATAGCTCTGCAGTTCCTTGTGTTCAAGAAAATCATTCAGTGAGAGTGACTTCTGTGGAAATAGGTAGGTAGGGCTATTTTACCAGCCACTGTCACCCTTTGACAATAGCTGCTCTGAATATAGACACTATTAGTGTGTATAAGGAAGTAATATTTTAATGTAAAAATATTTTAATGCTTATGAAATATAATTTGCTTAATATTCTATGCATTTCTTATAAAACTGATATCCAGTTGTGCTAAAGAGTTGGGAACAGTAGCAAGGATGTCTTGTTAAAAATAATTAATTTTTCTAACACACTTGCTCCCTACCTCTTCCAGACACTACAGAGAGACCTTTTTTTTTCCTTTTGCATGTTTATAAACAACTAAACAATTAAGGCAATACTCTGCTTATTTTTCTCTCCCAGATTCTTAAGCATTTTAAAATCTGTGGTATTGCATCATATTTCCCAGAATTAATATAGTATTTATGTTGTTTTTTTCTGTTTACTATTTCCTCTAGCTGTCA
The DNA here is from genome assembly GCF_014108415.1 of Molossus molossus. NCBI lineage: Eukaryota > Metazoa > Chordata > Mammalia > Chiroptera > Molossidae > Molossus > Molossus molossus. Next base: position 56,214,745 of record NW_023425402.1, on the reverse strand, counting down.
TTTACCTCCTCCACCTTTAGTAAGGGAATTATATTGAGCTCTGCAAAACATTAGCTTTCAATTGTCTTTCATTATTGATACAAAGACATATATAAAAATCCTTTTATTCTTTAGTGTTACATCCTCTTGTAGCAATTTTAGTCATTATTTTTCACCAGTGTTTTGAAAATAGACACTTAGCTCATATTTTTTAATGATGTGCTCTTCAAAATGTGAGTGACATCATTGAACATGTGTATTTGTAATAAATTTTCCAAAACCTTCTGTGTAAATCTCTTGTTTGGTGCTACTCAATGGGGAATCAAAAACCCAGCAACAACAGATTTTTTTTTCTACATTTTCTCATTCATTATAAATACAGTCATGATTTTAACAAGGGCCAGTGGCTTAACCCAAAAGATTGATCCGGGACCCTTTGATAGGTCAGTGCATAGATATCAAAGACATCTATCCTTCAAATCTCATTAGCAGAGAGTTTCTTACACAAAGCTATGTAAAAATGGAGGGGGAAAAGTGTGTGTGCGTGTGTGTGTGTGTGTAGGTGGGTGGGTGTTTGTGTGTGTGTTTGTGTGTCTCTGTGTGTGTGAATTTACAAGAAATAATATTCAGGTAGAAAATGATTAATCATGCACATTTCTTTGTAGTTTAGTTTATTCTTTTATGATTACTATCTGAAACTGGTGGGAGTTAGCCCTGGCCAGTTTGGTTCAGCGGTTGAGCATCGGCCTGTGGACCAGAGCGACCCAGGTTTGGTTCCCACTAAGGGCACGTACCTTGGTTGCTGTTTGTCCCCGGCCCCGGTTGGGGTTGTGTGGGTGGCTGCCACTCGGTTTGTCTCTCTCACATCGATGTTTCTCTCTCTCTCTTCCTCCTTCTCTTCCTCCCACTCTATCTGAAGATAAATGCAAAAATGTCCTTGGGTGAGGATAAAAAAATAAAGAGAAAGAAAATGATGAGAGTTTGATAAGCTATCAGAGAGAAAAGGGTAGTCATTTCAAAGTCCAGTCCAAGTCTGGATGAGCAGTTTGGGAAATGTGAGCATCAACAAAGTGGCAGGTGCTTGAAGAGTACAGAATCATTCCACTTCCATATTGATGGGATGCAATTTGAAAAGTATCAGATTTGGTGCCCCACAGTAATGAGTTTCAACTTGGCCTTGCCTTTGTGCTCTTTGGCAAGCTATTTACCATTATAGGATCTATAATTGGGAGATATTAATATCTGTCTCAACTGTTTTGGAAAGGATTATATGAGGTATTTTATTAAAAAGCTTGCAGTGTACATGGTATAGATATGAGTTCTTATGTCCCTACATCTTTGAAAGTAAAAAATTACCTAACCTATCAAGATTCTAAGTTGCAGTATGTATAGCTGTAATATCTAAAATTTGAATTAGATATCCAATAGTCTACCAAATTAAAAAACTTGAAGCAAAGTGATTAATGTTTACAATTCAGATTTCTTTAAAGCACATAGATAAGTTAAGAAATACCTACATAGAAAACAATAAATTTTAGTGAAAAAGAAAAATTGCAGAAATGGCATTTTTTCTAATATTCTAGGTGTAATAGTCATCATAACTGAATTGGTAATTTATTTTCTTATGTACAAAATGCTGCTTTATTTTTATATCTGGGAAAATATTCTATTAATCATCACAAAATGATTAAACTAAAAGTTTTTATTGTTTTCATCTTAGATTTCTTAATTGTAAAATATTTTACTGCCTCAAGATTATCACTTTTAATCTTAACAACCTAATAACTGTTATTGATCTTACTAAAATATCTTACTTTCATCTCTGGTATTATTCTCTGCTAGATTAAAATCTTAATGGAACATAAAATATTTTCTCCTCTTCTCTTATTCCAGGACCTGCTAAGATAATCATTGTATACTGTTGGCCAGTTTATTTAATGTTATTGGAGATGATTTATTATACATGTTATATTTTCTCTTATGTCTTCTCTTCCTATCAAATAATACTTGGAATTAAAAATTCTTATTGGAATTTACACATAATTGATGACACAATAAGACTATTTGGGAAGTAGAGAAAAATATGTACATTAACTTTCCAGTAAAGTAAATCTTAATTGAAAGTTTTGAGTTTCATATTTTTATTGTCTAAAACATGAAAATTAATTACAATGTTTTATAGAAAAATTTACTTTATTCTCTGTATAACTAAACTGGCCATTATAAAATAGACCTATTTTTTTCTACATCTTGCACTGATAATTATAAAATGACAAGTATTTTAAATAAATCCATATACATAGTATACCTCTGCTGTCAACATTAACTGCATTATAATTGAGGGTGTTTACATAAATGCACATTTTTAAATGAAAACAATGCTGATTTTCCCAAGTAAAAATCAAACAACAAAAAAGGGCAATTAGCTGAAATTTATTTTAAGCATATGAAGGATCACATTCTAGCTTTGTTTAAAGACTATTAGTTTCTGTTCATGGTGTTTAGAATGTCTAAGCTTCTTTAACAGAAGAAAGTCTTTTACGAAAGTATCTAATCCAATCCTAGCATTGGTTGCTAGGGGAACATTTGATGCAAATTAATCAGTAGGTATCAAGCAGCCAACTACGTGAGAAGGGGAGTGGAGGAGACTCACAGACTGGCCAGCATGGAAACTGCTGATGGGCAAATGACGGTCAAGGGTTTTCACACACACCAGCGGCATCACTGTGGTACTGGGTTTCCCCTCTATCATTCTTGTAGGTGAGGAGGGGAAAAGAAAGCAGGAAAAATTGGAAAAATAAATGAAATGGGGTCTTTCCAAGTTAAGGTGAGCTTGATTTTTCTCTGTTGAATTTTGGCAAGTGAGCAAGGGTTAGATTAATTAATGATTAAAAACAAATGACGACAAGTGAGAATGGTGTTGGGTAGCTAATCCTACTTAGATACTTGTGTTTAAATTTTACTCTGCATTATGTATCCTATTTGAAAATGATATTTCTATAAACTACGAGAACAAAACAGTTTGTGTTACCCTAAAATTTTGTCTGGGTCAAAATTCTACCATATTTTAGAATAATTAAGGATAAACACCTAGCTATTTTTAAATGAAAATTATGCTTTAAAATGTCAACAAAACAAATACATTATTATTATTTTTTTTAATTTCACTGGAATTTAGGTGTGTTCCACAGAATTAGGTCATTGATTGACAATGATAGCTGTGGATGTAAAGTGTCAGTCCTGGAAGAGTCAAAACAGTTTACATACCAACCAGGAAACAGTTACTCTGGTTATATAATTTTACACACACACACACACACACACACACACACACACACACACACACATTTAATATGGTTGAAAGGGACTATGAACCTTAAAGAGATATTTGGCCACTGACCTCAAGGAGAAGACCATGTGCTCTCAGGGTTAAAATTAAAACAAACACAAGAAACAGAAAGTGAAGATGATACTTTTTGGTATGATCATATTCTAGAGAAGTTTGAAAACAAGAGTGTTTAGCAGCTTCTGTAGGTGCCAGAGCAGGCTCCACAGAGGAGGTGAAACTTGAGTGGAAGTTGAAGAATAAGGAAGAATAGACTTAGGGCTCCAGTTTCCTGAGCCCGGCTGCTGCACCTGTACATGTTCTGCCTGGTCTACTTCTGCTGTCACGTTCCCACTGCACTTGCCTATCATCCACTCGGCTAATTCCTGTGCTTCCTTAACCTGTAGCTAATGTTGTATTTCCTCCTGGAAGTCTCCTTTCGGTTTCTTCTTTTACCATCTCTTTGATTTCTTCTTTTATAGTATGGGCTTGTAATAGTTATTTTTCACACCTATATTTCAGATGAAATAACAAAAACCTCGAGGAGTCAGATTAAATTATTTTACTCAGTTTCTAGCACAAAGCAAAGCATATAGTAAGTATTTACTGTTTTGCTGAATAAGTGAATGAATGTACCTTACCTATGTCAATTAATTTTATTTATTTTTTAATCCTCACTTGAGGACATTTTTGCATTCATCTTCAGATAGAGTAAGAGGGAGAGAGGGAGGAAGAGAGAGAGAGAGAAACATTGATGTGAGAGAGACACATTGACTGGCTGCCGTCCACATGACCCCAACCGGGGCCAGGGACAAACTGTAACTGAGGTATGTGCCCTGAGCAGGAACCGAACCCTGATCTCTTTGGACCGCAGGCCAACGCTCTAACTGCTGAGCCAAACCGGCCAGGGCAATTAATTCCATTTCTAACGCACAGTTCCATATTTAACATAGAAAAGTCATTTCAGAGATTTATCTAATTAGTTCTCTCTCTATTATATTCTTTATTTTTCCTGCTGACATATGTGAACTTCATTAATGGGATCCCATATTCTCTGGCTTAAGATTGAGCTCAACAGACAGTAAATACAGGCAAAAACTGAAGGGTAATAGTTCAGGGAGGTTGGAGTTTCATTCCCATGGCACCTGCCAAACGTGGCAGTAGGTACATTCCTCTCCCAAAGCTCTCAGTGGTGCTCTCTCTTGGCCGTCATACCTGCTTCTTCCCTTTGTCCTCCAGATTTGGGTGCCAACAGCACCCACTACTATTAGCTAGAGAGCATTATACTTTCTATTGCTAGTTTCCTTTAAACGTATTCATCACTTCTTTATACTTTTCTTAATTACTGTGGTGGACAGTTCTACCAAATTTCTGCCAGGGTATGACTGATGTAATTTATAGCCTCCCCACCATTATGTAATCGATTTTAAGAATCCAACATGATAGTATAATAACTCTACCAATTAGGTCATTTGTTGGGCTCATAAACACATTAAATGCACCAGTAAGTATACAGGAGGCCAAACCATAGTATGATGGGAAATCTAGTATTATTTTTTTTAAATGACTAAAAGAATCTTCCTGTGCTAACATGCTTTTCAGTTTAAACGATGGTTTCAAATGCATTAACTCATTTATAAATATTTTGCTGGCAAATAGAAATACTGCAGATAATACAGTTTTAAAAAGATCATTTGGGTTTTATTAAAATTTTAAAAATAATTAAAATCATATTCTTGTTAAAACTAATTAATCATTTTCATCACTGTTACATAGGAATATGACTTTGCCCCAACTCATTAATTGGTGAAAGTCACAATTAGGACTCAAATCTTTTTTTGTGGCTAAATGATCCCCTTGTCATACCTGAGAGAGTTGGGGGCCACATTAACTCAGGACTGCCAGGGCATCCAGTGCATGACAGTGTGTACTCCACTCATGCTCTTTTGCCCACACCAAATGTAATACTTGCAAAAATAGCGTTCCCTGGCATGCTGCAGGCAATGTGTGTAAGTCCACACAGTCCAACACGCACCACCAGATGTGCTGAGTGGAGACTACACTGTGGTGCGTCCTGCCTGGACAAGCTCTAGAGCTCCTCTTTGTCCTTCCCAGAGGAAAGCACTAACATCCTCATTCCTTTAGGGTTTTCATCTGCCTCCATGTCTAACTCCCAGGAAATCGCCGAAGCACCTGGGAGTCTGGCCCATCATGTAGCTAGTAGTGGAATACCACTTTATTCCTCCCCTTTGGCATCTTGATCATTTGTAAAATATGATGTTTACAGGCTTAAAACAGTGGAGAGGATGGATATACTTTTACAATTGAATATTTTTGAAAAGGAGAAATTTTGTTTGTGGAAAATTCATGCAAACAAATAAGTACAGTATCCAAGGTTTTCAGATTCCAGAGGTCAAATTGTCTTTTGCATTTAAGGTAAAAGGACTAATTAGGTTACCCATGAGAGCTACTATTCCTGAAAGCTACTTTTAGAGGGTTTAAAATTTCAGATACTTCTTGCAGAAACTGAGTTTTTCAGAGAGCTTCTTCAGTTTCATATTATCTAAGTAGAGTGCACTTGCAGAACACCCTGAATAGACTCTTTGGTGTTTTTTGTTTGTTTGTTTGTTTGTTTTTAATATAGTGCCTTTTATACATCTGGTAGGATACAAAAAAGATACTCCTTTTAAGGATGTATTTAAATTCGATATAAGTACACAGAGATTGGTCTCTGGATTGTATCCATATATACAACACTTTTGTTGCATACCTAGTCCAGTGCCCATATTAAAGTAATACAACAGAGATAGCAGAACACAAAGGGAATTTAATGCATAAACTGTCGTGTTAACTTCAAATCTAGATTGAGACTCTCTAGTGCCCTGAGAGTTCCCAGATGCCAAGTCAAGCTTAATAACTGAATTTTTCCCCAGGCTCTGTTAATTCAACAACAACAATTGCAGGATGTATTAAACAACTCTGTACTCTCAGTAACAATTTCTGCAAGTATATGAGCATTTCAGTTCCTATTTCAATTTAAACAACCGATTTATCAGCTAACAAAGTATTATTGACAGTGGATTCTATGTATTATATACAGACCCAAACTGAAAGTGTCTCAGGGGAAGGAGTGAGCCATAGAGGCAGAACTGCTAGGGTGTTTGAGGCTGGTGACAGGAGTGATATTTACTGATGCTTGCACTGATCTCAGTTGTAGCAGTGTATCCTGGCTGATTACTGGTCCTGGCATCAGTGGAAGTTTCAAATGGAGGTAACTAAATCCTAATGAAGCTACAGAGCCTCAGGGGTGGAAAGAAACCTAATGAGCAGGAAGGACACAACAAGCAGGCAATACTAAGTCGAGAACAGTTAAGTTTTGGCCAAGGCATTTGGGATGGCTAAGGTGGAAGCACGCAAAAGCCCCGATATAGGAATAAAAATAAAATAAAGTGAACAGAAAACAACGCAGTAATATAAGGTCAAATATATATTAAACTTAAGTGCAATGCAAGCTAAGAAAGGAGGAGGGGCACCAATCATATTTCCAATACAATTTCAAGAACTTCAGTTTATTTTGAAGCCTCATTCAGCATACATTGGTTATCATCTGGGAAAGAAAAGATTACCTTGACATTCTTAGCAAAATATGTTGCCAGAACGACAGTGGTTGGTAACTGCAAACAAACAAACAGATGCTAAGAATAGCTACAGCTCTAACCAACAAGTGAGTCTGCAGGGAAGATAGGACCATGTGAGGATATAAAATACAGGATTCAAGGATCCTAATTAGATTAACAGAGGCGTGGAGGTGAGTCTTCAGCAGTGAAAGCTCTGTGTTTTAGGAAATTCTGAATAGGTTGAAGCAGAAGTCAAGGCGCACATGGCATTTCCAGGCAAACAGGCAGGTTTAGGCAAAATGACAAAACTCTCAGCAAAAAGATTAGAGCCAGGAAAAGTGAAAAGAAGGCAGCTGCTGCTAGGCTAATATGGCTAGGGATGGATCGAAGGGGAGGATTTGGCCAAGACTCTTGTGATGGGTATTTTTTAAAGATAATATATATTTTTTTATCCTGATTTTTTTTTTTCTTTTTTGGTGGGAGTAGGGTGGGACACGGAAGGGATAGGGATAGGTGGAGACAGCCCACAAAAAAAGAGAGGCCAATCCACCCCCCTTGCTTTCCCAGGCCAGCCAGGTTCAAAACTCCTCTAAGATAATATTTTTTATTAAAGTGTAGTTGGCATAAATACTGTGTCAGTTTCAGGTACTGACCATAATGTGATCATCGCACTAAGTTTAATAGCCATCGGTCGGTCACCATGCAGTTATCACGCTATTATTGATTATGTTCTCTCTAAACTTTTTCACCCATCCCTCTACCCCCCCCACAATCATCACTGTGTTCTCTGTTTCTATGAAATGTTTTAGTTTTGTTTTGTTTATTTTTTTAAATTCCACATATAAGTGAAATCATGCAGTGTTTGTTTTTTTTTTTGTCTGACTTATTTCACTTATAATACCCTCTAAGTCCATCCATGTTGTTACAAGTGGCAGGATTTTATATTTTTATTGCTGTGTAGTATTCTGTGGGGTGTGTGTGTGTGTGTGAGAGTCACATCTTCTTTATCCAGCAGATAGTCAAATTGGTTGCAATAAGCCTTCTCCTAGATGGCCAGCTAGAAGTGGCTTTGTAATTGGGTGCTAGTTAGCCATGGTTGGAGATCTTTAGTAGCAGGTTCTGAGAGTTTCTTCCAGGAAAGCAAATACTGATGCTTACATAGGACACTTCTTCCTCCAAGACAGTGGTTCTCAACCTTCCTAGTGCCATGACCTTTTAATATAGTTCCTCATGTTGTGGTGGCCCCCAACTATAAAATTACTTTTGTTGCTACTTCATAACTGTAATTTTGCAACTGTTATGTCTTAGGTGACCCCTGTGAAAGGGTTGTTCGACCCCCAAAAGGGTCGTGACCCCAGGTTGAGAACCACTGCTAAGGTAATGTTAAATAAAAACATTTAGACATCATCGGAAGACAGCAAAAAAAAAAAAATCCATTTCCACATCAAACTATGTACAGTTCTAGCATATCATCTACTTCTTTTATTTTTATTTTTTATCTTTATCGTTGAAAGTATTACAGATGTCCCCTTTTTATCTCTCATTGACCCCTCCTCTCTGCTCCTGCACCCCTCTGGCATCTACTTCTTTTTTATTTTTATTTCATTAATTGGCATCTACTTAATACACTCTGGAAGTTATTATTGCCTTCTACTGATTGGCCCATCTATCGTCTAGCTCAATATCATGTCATAGTCTATAACTCTCTTCAGAAATGTATTATTGACAGAAGGAAGACTGGAGAAATAAGAGCCATTTTTTTCCAACCCCCCAATCTAGAAATAATACAGAAGTATGACCTTAGAGATAGAATTCAGTATCCTAGCCCTGGCCGGTTTGGCTCAGCGGTTAGAGCATCGGCCTGCGGTCCGGAGAGACCCGGGTTCGGTTCCCGCTAAGGGCACGTACCTCGGTTGCAGTTTGTCCCCGGCCCTGGTTGGTTGTGTGGGTGGCAGCCACTCGATGTGTCCCTTTCACATCGATGTTTCTCTCTCTCTATGTTCCTCTCTCTCCCTCCCACTCTATCTGAACAAAGAATGGAAAAATGTCCTCGGGTGAGGATGATTAAAAAAAAAAAGAATTCAGTATCCTTTGCCTACCAAGTTCCAGGCAGGAATATGTTCCCTCCCCAGGATTCACTTCTCAAGTGAGTGTACAAATGAAATTCAATGGTATTGATAGTACTTTTTCACATTCCAACCTTCACAATTCCCATAATTGGGAGGGAAACATAAAATTTTAGTAATTTACTTTTTCCTTGTTTTGATGCATTAGCTTCTATTTGATTTTATGTAAGAAAAATACATTCATAGTATAAAATGATGCAGCTAATTAGGAACATCAGCAAATAATAGTTATATTGAGATATGCAAAACTAGTTGGATATTTTATATTTAGTAGTTACACCTATTAAGTATATCAGTGGTGTAGCACGATGCAACAGTTGACAGATACCACTGCTGTGGAAGAAAGAAAGTTTTTAAAACTACATTACACAGTGTCACATTATATAAAGTTATTGCTAAATCAGGTGACACAGAAGAAACTGATATTACATGACCTGATGCAAATTCAAATAGAAAATTTGGAGCATACAAATGGATTAAACACCCTTGAAAATCAGGTAAGTACAATTCCAAAGGATTTTAGGTCATTCAGAAATGCTATTACCTTTCAGCTAAGGACTGGAGACTGTTTTGTTAGTGATCACACTGAAGCATGAAATTGGGGAAGAAGACTATTAATGGGTCAGGTAAGGTAAGAAATCAGAAATATTATTTTAAGGTGGAATGTTGTGACAAATACGTAGCAAAATGTAAAATTACCTCTCAGAAAAATCTGTGTTTGTTTTCAGTCACTATTTACGGTATTATGACTGGAAAATCTCACTTGAAAAGTTCTTAACTTAAAACACTCACCAGCCTTCTCAGAGTAGGTTTATTATTATCTATGCATGCTGCAAAATTCTTCTTGGAAAGCAATTTATATGTCATGTAGAATGTATATATTTTTTCTAAAAGAGCATTTTATAGTTTTTGAAAAACAGGTTTTTATTTTTCTAGTCATTGTAATACTACTGTGAACATGTAATAGAGGGGGAGTCAACAAATATGTTAACGCTGGAGTACTTTGCTAACAATAAACGTTTACTATCTTGCAAACTCTGTGCTGATTAAAAGATATTCTTGATGGTAACAGATGGTTATCCATCAGAAGAATTAAGATCTTTCTTTTTAAAAATATTTTGAATATATAATGTCAGATTACTTAATTGAAACCAGTTTCTTTAATTTCCTTTAAGAAAAGCATTGCTTGATTTTTTTTATCCCATCAGTATTTTTTTAAATATTTAAAATGGATTACAGGAAAATAAAATCAATAATAATTGAAGATTTTTTAGTTGGTATATCATATATGAAAATATGTATTAGTATTGTTTTTAATTACTATACTTACTGTGGGTAATTAGAAACATCTAAATTTCTTACAGTTTTATCAAATTGTTTAAATTTATCATCTGACGATACTGGAAGAAATGCATTTAACAAGCTAATATTGGTAGGATTCTTCATTTACCATATTTGTAGCACTTACCACCCCTTTGTTTCATTATCAGTGAGTAACAATACTTTATATTTTGTGGCATGAAGCATGACATGTTTACCTTCTTATTCCTACCTATCACCTACTCACCTAAACACCATAGTCTCGTGGCCAGACTCTTTTTAAATATCATTGGTGTACAAGAAATATATTTTAGAATGAATGAATGTAATCAACAAGCCAAACCGGCACATAATGCTCTCTCCGGGGACAATGTCATGAACTTATTTTATAGTTACTGTTCTTAGGTCTTTAATTATTAAATGAACTCACCTTCTAAGTAATATTACACTAAAATAATGTCATCAGAGACATGTACTTTAAATTCATGCATGAAAATTATTGTGAAATATTTCCATTTTTAATTCTTAATATATTTAAAATAATCGAGTATTTGATTTGTACATTTGTATGTAGTTCTCAGATTATTTAGTATCTTATTCTAAAAACATTTCTGTACTCAAAATCTTAAATATATTTCCTTAAAGTGCACATAATGTATTTACCAAATGCTACAAATTTTAAATGCATTTTGTTTGAAATAAATATCTATTATTCAAAATAATAGTTGAGATATATAGGGCCCTGATATTTCAAAATATTAACCTTTCACTGAATTGATTAAAAGCATATAATATGACTTTGAAGTATTTTGAAAACCTGACTACTGAAAATCAATCAAATTATATTTGTTGTTTGGTAATGTAAAACAATTGCTCCATTTTTCAAAGATTATGATTATCCCATGTACCCTGCCAAGGGATACATTTAGTAGAAACTCTAAGCTATAGAGAAGAATCACTAACAAGAAAGAATCAAGAAATAAAAGTAAATGGGTTAATTATGATAAATATGATTTATGCATTTGTTTAGGCTATCAGGGGACTACAACAGAGAATTGGAGAAATATTAAAAATCTCAACTAAAATTAACAAAACTCAGATAAGGATATAATTCTTTTTAGAACATGATGAACATTTATTAAATATTTTTATTTTAATGCAGACTTGGAGATGGATAGTAAATAGTATTTTTTTAAAGGTAGCATATATATCTTAGCTAAACCCTCTTACAATTAGGTCTACTATGGGATCAAGCTATACTTGACCTGAGGTCAAAGTCAAGGTACACAAATTTAAAATACCAGGTTGAAAAAAATATTCAGGGCACAAAAATAGGTATTTTCAATGTGTTAATTGTATACTTTTAAGTGGCATGTTGTGAGGAACTTCTTACAAATTTTCTTGCTAAGCTTTTAAACATAATTATAGTCATAATGTTTGTGATTAGATACTTTAGCCTTTAAAATTTCTACATTTGATTTCAATTTAATTTTTTCTTTGTGGTCATTTATTTGATTTGTTCTTTTAGGTGTTTCATGGATCTATAAATATTACATGGATGGTTCTTTAATCTATTTTATCATTTTATTTATTACATAATATAATTATTCTAGGTCATTACTTAATTTAACTAGGTCTATCTGATCTTAAAGATAGTCTTTCTAATATGTAGATCTGATTATGTTCTGCTTTCCTTTGAATTCTTGAGTGGCCTCCCATGCCAACAGAATAAAATGTAAATGTCTCTATATGATGGAAAAAATTTGTATCTCCTCGTTGCTTTCAACCCCATACCATGCCTCCACATCTAACATACTGTCAGCTGACCCACACTGGGAAATCTCTTAGCTTCTCTAACTTATCACATACCTTTATACCTCTGTAACTTTCTAAGCTTCCTCTGATGTTTAAGTCCCTTTTCTGAGTATATCTGGCTAAATTAGAGTCCTTATTCAAAACTCCTTTTAGTAATAATCTTCCAGTCTCCTCCAGTGTATTGATTTACTTTATAACTGTGCTGTTTAGTACAGTAGCCACTGGCTACATATAGCTATTTAAATTTAAATTAATTAAAATAAAATTTGAAAATTCATTTTCTTACTAATGTCAGTCACATTTAAAGTGCTCAGTATCCACATATGACTGACTAGTTCTACCATGAAGGACAGCATGGATACAAAGTATTTCCATCATCACTACAAGTTCTGTGGGATAGCACTCCCTTAAATCTTAGTCATCAAATTGTATTGTGAAGAGTAGTTGTTATAGTTTTCTGTTTCTTAATCTGAACACCCTTTAAAGCAAATAACCTACATCATTGGTTTGTAGGACACATAGTAGAAAAACAGTGTTTTGTTTTTTTCTACTGCACATACCAATACTCATAAACATAAAAGAAAACCACAGTGAACTGTGTAACCCAAGGGTATAAGTAGAATTATTAAAGCACAGAAAACATCTATAGGGAAAAGGATTTTGAGTTATGGGACTAAAGGAGTCTCAGCTTAAGCTATAGTTAAAGTGTGAAGGAAGAGAGACCTACACTCTCCCATCACAGCTGCCTCAAAGACCATGAGGATGTTAGCAGCGGTTGTTTTGTAGAAAACATAGACAAAGAATGGTTTCCAGCATATTTTATACAGTCACACTTAAATGTTGAAGTAAAAGTATTATCTATTTGAGTGTTATAAGACTAAACAATATGAGAAATGGTTAGAAGTAGCTGAGAACTTTCCATGAATATATCATGTATTAGAAGGAACTGACCACCATGGACGTACATAGTCCCACGTGGACAACAAACGTGGGTAAGAGAACCAGAGTGGAAAAAAAGTCTCTGGATTTCAACCACAGAAGAGCACAATCCTGAACACTATTATTAAACCAATAATCTGTAGTGCCTATTCGTAATTAGCATCTTTATTAAACTAGGTTTGGCTATTGGTAATTAGCATCTTTATTAAACTAGGTTTGTACTTTGGGATTATTTATTACATTTACATATATGCATACATTAATTACAATTCGGTGTGTATCATTCTTTTGTAATTTGGGTCTTATTTTTATTAAAGTCTATACGTTGACTTTAGAAAACTAGCATGCAAAGACGTTTGTGGTTCTACATATGATTAGGATATAGAAGGTTGCAAGAGAATTTTACTCCCACACTAAAATTAAGAAAAAAGCAGATAATCTCCCAAATCACAACTTTTTCTGAGCCCATGAGAGAGCTAAGGTTGCAGGTCAACCAATTAAAATTAATTCCAAATGGTGACCAGAACTTCCAAGTACAAAAAAGGACATATAAACTGCTTTATTGTTTGCAGACTACAGAAAGGGGTGATCAGTTTTCCAGTTGGTAAGAAAAAATCAGCTAAATGTTAATGATTTCTTAGGGCTTACTGTAAAACTAGCAAGCCAGTTTAGAATAGCCACAGACACACTGGCATTTCACACTAACTCAAAAACTCTTTTCTGAAGGTTTCCACTGGGTGCTCATAAGAAAAACTGAAGGCACGGAAGAAAACGAGAGACAGTTCTCTTGATGACATGAACATGCAGAAGTGGTCAGCCGAAACGAGTGCAGGGCCACAGCCATGTGTCTTCCCAACCCCTTCTAGTACACAGTAAAAACTTTAAGATGGGAGAGGAGCAGCAAGCTCCTTTGAGTTTGGGAGGAAACGAAACACACTCAGATGAAGAAAACAGAGCATTTGGCAGCAGCAGACCTACAAAAAGATGAATGAAACAAAATGCTGAGTGCTGCTAACAGAAAGCGGTAAAAGGAGTCTTGGAACTTCAGGAAGGAAGAGTAAACAAATGGGGAAATGTAATAGACTTTTTTCTCCTGGAGTTTTCTTAATTAAATTGGACTGTTGAAGCAAAATTATAATATTTATGTGGTTCTAAATGTATATAGAAGAAATAGTAAGATAGTTATAAAAGGAGAGGGAAAGGATATAAAGAGGTACAATATTTGTAACTTTTAGTAAAACTGGTAAATGGTAACACCAGTAGGCTGCGATAAGTTCTGTGTATATAAAACCTAGAATAACTAAAAAAGAAAAAAAAAACTATACAGGGCAAATTTTATGGTAAAGTACATCTCAAAACAAAAACTACTAAAAAGTTGGTACAAACAAATACACTAAAAAACCACATAGATAAATTAAAATTCAATTCTAAAAAAAATTTCTGTAACTCACAAAAGGGAGGAAAAAGAAAACAGAAAAATGGAAGCAAATACCAAATAAATAAATAAATAAATAAATAAATAAATAAATAAATAAATAAATAAATATAAAAAGAAATAAAGTGGTAGATTTAAGCCCCGATCTATCAATAATTACATTAAATTAACACCAGTCAAAGAACAGAGATTGGCAGAGTAGTAAACAAGGACACAAGAAAAAAAGCATCACCCACCTATCTGCCGTATATAAGAAACTTTATTCAGATGTAATAATTTAGGTAAGTTGAAAGTAAAAGGATGGGAGGAGATATAGTGCACAAACAATCAAAAGCAATACTGGCTATGTTAATATCAGATAAAGTGGACTTCAGAGCATAGACAATTATTAAGGACAGAGATGTATATTACATAATGATAAAAGGATTGTAATAAGATCAAATTAACATTTATAGAACACACCTACACAACAGTAAAATATACATTGTTTTCAAGCACTCACAGGTTTAATGTGATTCCCATCAAAATGCAAGCGAGATTTTTGTGGGCATAGAGAAGGGTAAACTAATTTTAAACATCATATGGAAAGTCTTAGAAATTGGAATAGCTAAAAAATGTGTGAAAAGTAAGAATAATGGAGAAGCCACTCTAATTTAAAAATGTATATAGCTACAGTAATCAGGATAGTACTGCACTGGCAGACGGATAAACAGATAGAAAAAATGGAATGGAGAGGACCCCACAATTTTCTGACACAAGTGTAGCCTCTGATTTTTGACAAAGTTTCAAAAGCAATTCAAATGTGGAAGCATAGCATTTTCAGTAAATGGGGCTGGAGTAATTGGATGTCTAATGGCAAAAAATGAACTTCTACCTAAATCTCACATCTTACACAAAACTAACTCAAAATACATCAAATATTTAAATGTAAATGTAAAACTTTAATACTTTTAGAAGAATACATGGGACAAATTTTCAGGACCTACAGCTTAGTGAAGAGTTCTTAGACATGACACCGAAAGCATGCTCTATCAAAAAAAAAAAAAAAAAAGATAAATTGGATTTCTCCAAAATTAAAAGCTATTGCTCTGCAAAAGACCCCATTAAAAGGTTGAAAAGACGAGCTACAGACTGGAAAAAAAAATACCTGCAATTCACCTATCTAAAGAAGAACTTGTATCTCGAATATAGAAGAACTCAGAAAAAAAGACCAAAAAGCATGGACAGGTATTTCATGAAAGAAGATACACAGATGGCAAATAGGCACATTTAAAAATGCTCCGTAGCACTGCCATAAGGGAAATGCAAATGAAGACCTCAATCAGTTATTGCATACTCAGTAGGAACACGGGTGGAGAAAATGACAACACCAATTGCTGGTGAGAATGTAGAGAAACTGGATCTCTCATATATTGTTGGTGGGACTGTAACATAGTACAGGCACTCTAAAATAATTCATTAATTTTTTAAAATTATACATTTATCATACAACTTAATCATTGCCCTTCTGAGAAATTAAAACTTATGTCTACAGAAAACATGTATGTAATTATTTTTAGGAGTTTACTTTTAATACACAAAAACTGTAAACAGCTAATGTCCTTCAATAGGTCAATTATTCAGTTGTGGCACATCTTATGAAACACCACCCAGCCATAATACACACAATGTTTTGGATGGATCTCAAGGGCATTGTGCTGAGTGAAAAAAATGTTCATCTCTAATGATCACATACATATGATTTCATTTATATAACATTTTCTAAATAATAGCAGTCTGGAGATAGAAAACAAACTTGTGATTTCCAGGGGTTAGGGTGAGAGGTTGATTGGCACTATAAGGAGGTAGCATGAGGGAGACCTTTGTGCTGATGGAACAGTTCTCTGTCTTGATCCTGGTGGTAGTTACACAAATGTACACTTGAAAAGATGATAAAGAAAGAAACACACACATTGTTTTAATGTCAATTTTCTGGTTTTGATACTGTGCTATAATTATTCAAAATATAATAATTTGGAGACGCTGAGTGAAAGGTACATGGGACCTCTCTGTACTGCTATTCTTGCAACTTCCTGTGTATCTATATAATCTCAAAATACATATTTGTAAAATAGTGAATCACTGAGGTGTGAGATATCTTCATGAGGCCTAATACACATGTAGAAGTCTAATGCATTATATTTTTTCAAGGAGAAGAGAGAGGAGAGGACCAAAATTTTATTTTAAGTGATAATGGTAAAAATAACATTCCAATGTGATTTTAAAAAATACACAAATCTAAGAAATTCAGTAAAACCCAAGCACAACAAGCATGATGAGAATTGCATCCAGGTACGTCATAACCAAATAACTCAAAACAGTAATAAAGAAAACAATTGTAAGAGTATTCATAGAAAAACATTTTTTAATGAAAACAATGTGAGAAAACAATTGAACATCTTTAAAGTACTGGAGAGAAAAGATTGTCACCCTAGAATTTTATACTCAGTGAAAATATTTTTAAGAATATGGCAAAATAATTTTTCAGAATATAAAATCTAAAGAAATAGATAACCAGTAGATTCTCATTACAAGAAATGTTAGGTGCAAAATGGTAAAGTTGGTCAAAAGGAAGAGAAAAAACATGTTAAAGGAATTCCTTCCAGTAGAAGGAAAACGATACTAGATGGAAACTTGAATTATACTAAGGAATAGAGAATATCAGAAATGGTAATTATATTGGTAAATACATTAAGTTTATTTTGTAGCATACAACTCTTGTAAAAGTAAAAACAATATAAATATAAAAAATATTTATTCCATAGCTCCTCATGTTGGATACATAGTAGGCTTTCAAAGCAATTTTGCTAAATGCAGAAGTGAATGGAAAATGCAATAAGGAAAACTGAACTTGAAAATGGATGCTGCTTATTCACATCTATTGCATTTTTAAAACAATCATTCTTCTTAGTGATTTCTCATTTTTAACTGAAAATACATTGTTTTTTCAAATTATAAGAGAAAGTTTATTTAAAAAGTTACAGAGGTATTAGAAGTGAGCCAGCTGGGCTGCGTTGGTTCAGGAAACATGTTACAGAAGCAAAAGAAGGGCCACTGGACTTCAGAAGAGAGAGGCAGAGGTGCTGCCTGGAGGGGACGACGGGGGATGGGTGCAAAGGCACAGGCTTGCTCCAGAGAGGGAGAACACGCCCTGGAATACAAATTTCATTTCTATTGCTTTTACTCTTTTTATAAATATTGATGGTGATGTTTTTCAACCCAAGCTACTCAACCATTGTGTGTTTTATTTTATTTTAACTTTTTATAATTTTTTATTAAGTTTCCTCTTGCCCGCATTATCTAAATTTTCATTATCACTGTCCATATTCTTTTCTTCTTTATCACTCACTGTTTAACATTACAAATATTTTTACACATTTACCTTGTTTGTCTACATCCCACAATTAAACGTAAGCTTCATGAGTTCAGATATTTTGTCTATTTTGTTCTTTGCAGTATCACTAGCTCCTAGATGTGCCTGGCATATAACAGATGCTTAATAAATATTTGTTAAATGTTGAGTGTCCAAAATGGAATTCATTACAGTATTTTCTTCCCCTATATATGCTATCTCAAATTGTGATACTGTATGTATTCTACAGGGTTACTGATTTTATAAAGTTTATTTTTGTCTCAACCACACATTCAGTTAAATCACCAATTTGGATTCATTTTTCCGTATAGTATTTTTTCAGTTCTTCACCTTTCTCTATACCTAACTCCAAAGAGAGCCTGCTAATTGGTCTCGGTCTCAGAATGCCCTCCCCTTCAAATAGCCCCATCTATACTGCCATCCTGTTAAGTTTCTAACATACAACACTACTCCTGTTCTTTCTTTTCTCAAAACTCTCTTGGACTACTTGAAATCTATTAATTTTATTATCCAATGGAACCCAATTAAATTCAATTTAAAAAAAGAAAAACTCTTTGAAAAGCATTCAAAAGACTTTGGAATGAAGTCCAAACTGCCCACCATCATGTACAATGCTCTTCCCTTTCCACCCTTATTCCCTTCTGCTCCCTGTGTGCAAGTACTGCACAGAGCATCTGGTGTTACCTCTGGCTGTCCAATGCAACGACCTGGCCATCGGTGTTCTCCCACTTTTCACCAAGCCAACCACAGACTTATAAGTTTGGGTGAGTTGATGATTTTCCAGGACCATTTTTAATGTAACTATCAGTCAATGTACTAGAGAGGAGAGAGTATATCTTACCTGTACACTTAGCACAATACTGGCCTAGACAACGTGCACAACCTGTTGATAAAAGGACTGTGAAACTGAATATCACCCAAGGGACTTAGGGCAGAGACACCGATATGAAAAATTACTTCAGGAAAATGACTAATCTATTAGAATGTTATATATATATATTCCCTATATTGTGGTCAAGCAACAAAAAATCTGGGCCTACATGTTAAAGTAGTTTTTTGAATAGTTTTTAGTGAGTTTTATGTCTAGCGATTCCAGCTTCACCAACATTCATGTTCATGGCTTCCTAAATAACCTTGTCAGTTTCCATACTTTTTACTTTCAGGTTAAAGAAGCACAAAGAGATGCCTGTGGTGAATATTTTCAAAATTCTCTGAACATTGCTGACCAGGCATTGAAGGTTAATCAGAATCTATTCCCTGTCCACATTGAGTAACCTCTAGCCACATATGTATGCACGGAGGCCCAATATGGATAAATTACCTTTACCTTCATTAAGTGATTTTGGCTGTTTATCCAATTATTTTGATTGTTTACACATTTAGGAGAATTTGTTTTGCTTTGAGCACTAATTTTCACGTTTGTATGCTTCTCAGCTCACTATGTTCTTTGAAAGCTATAATATAAAGCATTTTTACATTTATTCCAAAGAAATTATGTTTTAATAAATGTATAGTTTTGCTATGACTTTACTTCTCACTTTCCTATAAACTAACTTTGAAAACAGAATAAGTATAGTTTTGTGATCATCATTAAGGTAAAATACTTACATTCTCCAAATCAAATAATAATTTTCAAACTGTGAGTTTCAATTTAAGAAAATGATCAAAACAAGACAAAAACACACCTCTCTAAGAGTTACCTAGAGTTTAGAGGTCTATAGCAACTATGAATAAACTGCTAGAGGCAATTCATTCAGCAGAAATTCTGCTCTATTGCAATTATTTCTTTAAAAATGCTTTCTAAACAAATTTCAGAATTATCTTTTAATTAATTTGATGCCCCATACAGAGGGATCCTAAATGAAAGTGAGTAGCTGCTTTTGCCAGGTGTCCAGAAGGATGCCTTTATTTTGCCAAAAAATGTTCTGTCGCTAATGTGAAGCCTGTTGACAAACCGTTGTTTATATGTTGTCAGTGTGATGCCAAGTCAATTGTCTCACTACGGGAATCCTGGCTTGGCCCCAGTGGCTGTCTAAATCTTTGCAGACAAACAGATACTTTTAGGGGAAAAATGTAAGGGTAAACACCTCTTTTTACTTTTATTTGGTTTTCTACTGATGTTTCATGAAGATGGGAAATTAAGTGGTGATCAAACAACTTTGGAAGAACTGTAATTCTAAAAACTTAGACATATAGTTGGCTTTTAATTTCTCTAGCTGTTCATTACTAGGCTAATTGTAAAAGGTGGTTAGGTGTGTATCAGTTTGTAAGTTTTACCTTTTTTTCTTGTCATTAAAAAATAGCAAAGTAGGAGCTTTATGGGTCTTATTTAAACTGTAAGTCAGTGTTTGTCAACCAGAACTGATTTTATCCTCCAGGGGACATTTGGCAATGTCTGGAGACACTTTTGTCACTGTTGGGTACAGGGCGATGGTATGTAGTGGGTAGAAGCCAGACATGCTGCTAAACATCCTACAATGCACAGGACAGCCCCATCAACAAAGAGTTATCTGGCTCCAAATGTGATGAGGTTGAGAAATTCTGATCTATAGTAAAGGGTTGAGGTGTGTAGAAAATAGCATTAAAAAGTTATACAAACTCTTAGAGAAAGTAATTATTTTAGAAATTTAACAGGGCACTAAATGAATAGGAGTAACATTCATATTAGCAGGAAAAAAAAACAAAAGAGGGAAGAATGAAAAACAATTGTCAGTTCACAGACAGAAATAGGGGGTGGGGAGAGGTAGGAAGAAAGAAACAAAGAAAAATCAATATAAACCAAAACTGAAAGTATGAGAATGGAAATAATTTTTTTTTTTTTGTATCTCACTAATATAAATGTAAAAGAGTTGACTAAAATGACAGAGTGAAAGATTGGATATATTTCTTACTATATAAGAAACACACAATTTGAATTGCATACAAAAGAGAAAAATATATGGATAGCAAACACTGTCCTAAATAATGCCATTGTTGCAAAATTAATATCGGATAGTGCAGGTTTTTAAGGCAAAACCATTGTTAAATTAAGAACATTGCAAATCACTAAAAGTAATATAAAAGATGATATAAAAAAAACTGAATTTGTATACAGTGAATCAAATAACCTCGAACTATATAACACAAATACTGATACAATGACAAGGAAAATGGACAAATCCACAAGCATAATAGATTGAATGTTCTATGAAAAAAGGATAGATCAATCAGATCACAAGTCAAAAGGATATAGACAATTTAAATTTTAAGATTATTTGATATCTGTGATTTATCTTAAATTACTTCAACATTCAAAGTTCAGTATAAATGATTTTTTTTTTTTTTCATCATGAGACATGTCCTAGGGGCTCAGATCAGTTGTTCTATCAGAAATTCACACTCCCTTGGTGGTTGTAGAGCATTTAATCTAAAAACCCTTACTCCAGAGGTGGTTTCTAAAAGTACTTGTTATCTTTGACTCCCATCAGCTCCAGAGACTTTGTAATTATCATCAGTGTTAGAAACAAGTTTTCTTTGGTGAAAGTCTTGCTAATAATTAGCATCGTGGATATTAAACATGGGGTTTCATTGATGAAATTAGTAGCACTTGATATAAATTGATCAGCTAGAATATTGTATACACTGCATGCCCCTTATGCATGCTCATGATAAGAAAGTCTAGACAGCACTATAACATAACCCCTTAGGGAAGGCACCGTAGATTAGATACCTCAACTGTAAGATATGGTTAGCTGAATTCTAACCATGGAATATTGTCACATTTGCTTCAAGTGAAACTTTCATGCAAGGTATTTGAGGAACACCAAAGATAACAGAACTGGGACTTCAAGATATTTTCAGAATAATTGGTACATACACATGGTTGTTGCTAATCATCTTTATTAATAAAGTAGTTCAATTAGAGGAGCAAAGATCTAAAAAATGAGCTTATTTTCAAATAAGCATCTTGTTTTCTTTTTAAACACTTGGGGCTAGAATGGAACTGAAAGTCACCAATATTGAGTAAAATAATAAAAAGTAAAGTAAATTAAGTAAGCTAGTAAAGTAGTTAGTTCTTCTGAACAAAACCAATATGGCTTATTATTTCTCCTTGAAAATATTTAATATAAAAGGAAAAGTAAAACCTAGAAACTATTAGGTCTTTAAAGATGTTCACAGTAATTTATAATTTGTAGTATCAGAGACATTTTATGAAGGAAAGTTTATTTCAGAGGAAATAATCTACTCACCTATTCTCCTTGACACTATTATCAGGCTATAAAAGGTTCCCAATGATATCTTTTAAATAATATTATTTGTAGTACTTTATTTTTTTCTACTTTATTTCAAGGCCATTAATTTTCACTATCAACTATAATTTTAATTTACTATTTTTTCTCTAAATATTCTCTAGAATTTGATTTGAAAGTAGTTTATACTTCTGTACTTTTCTTTATGCGCTTATTTATCCTTTATACATATTCATTATTTTTATTCACATAATTATAATTGCTATGTGGAATTATATAACTGGCATATAGATTTTTCATATAAATTAAGACTATAGAAATTCAATGTTAGTTCTTATTTGAAAGGGAAAGTGAAGGAAATTAATGTAGAATATGAGAGTATATGATTTCAAGATTTTATTGAGCATGTTTATTTTTTAAATGTTTTTAAAATAACAATGTAGCTGACCTGCTAAATCAGTAAAAATATAGCTGTGAAAGGTAAAAATCAAGATTGAAACTGTACTGTGTCCTCTACATGAGCTATATTGCTACCCTTAACCACATGACTTTTAAATGGCTGCTACAACTCACTGGGCTGAGGCTGGTGGTAATAAATAGAACCTGAGAGTTCTCTATCTTTCCTCAGACAATCTTTACCCAATACATCCTCTCTTCATTCTTTATCCTGATGGAGAACTTTTGCTATTGCAGTTCCAGATCTTCTATGATGCAAAATTAGGAAAGTTGAATAGAGAGAGTCAGATCTGTAGAAACCAGGGGAATTTATCACAATTCCTGCCTAAAAAGAAATGCTAATGGGAGTTATTCAAGCTGAAATTAAAAGGTATTACTTAATAACATAAAAAAGTATAAATTAACTGGTAAAGGTAAATATATAGTCAAGTTCAAAATACTCTAATACTGCAATTGTGGTGTATAACTCACTTTGAACTCTAGCATATTGGTTAAAACAGAAGTGCTAAATATAACTACAATATTTTATTAATGAATATACAATATAAAATATGTAAATTATGACATTAAAAACATAAAATGTGACACCATACATAGTTATTAGAATTTATTGACTATATTCCCTATGCTATTTTGTTGGGATGATCACCTAGTAAGTTATATAATATCTAATCACTGGGGGTATACACCCAAAACTAATATAATAATATATGTCAACTAATTGAAAATAAAAAGAATAAAATATATAAATATATAAATAAAAAGCCCATAAAATGTGAGAGGGGCAAATAAATGGGTAGAACTTTTATGCAATTGAAGTTGAGTTGTTATTAGCTTATGAGAGCCTCATGGTAACCGTAAAGCAAAAGCCTGTAATAGATACATAAATGATAAGGAGAGAAAAATCAAACCATACCACTACAAAAAATCATCAGTTGATAAAAAAAGCAAAAGAGGAAGGTTTTTAGTTTGATTTAGTCTAGCCTGTTTATTTTAGGTTTTGTTGCCTGTGTTTTTGTTGTCTTATCCAAAAAAAAATCATTGCCCAGACCAATGTAAAGGAGCCTTCACCTCATGTTTTCTTCTAGGATATTATGGTTTCAGGGATTACATTTAAATCTTTAATGAATTTTAAGTTCATTTTTGTCAGTGGTGTAAGATAGAGGTCTAATTTCATTTTTTGCATATGTATATAAAGTTTTCCTAGTATCATTTATTGAATGAAGACTATTCTTCCTGCCTGGCCGGTGTGGCTCAGTGGTTGAGCGTCGACCCTGCACCAGGAGGTCGCTGGTTCGATTCCAGGTAGTGGGCCCGATCCCCAGTGGGGGACATGCAGGAGGCAGCCAATCGATGTTCTCTCTCATCGATGTTGCCATCTCTCCCTCTCCCTTCCTCTCTCTCTAAGATCAATAAAGGAAAAAAAAATGATTTAAAAAAAAAAGAAAAAGACTATTCTTCCTTATTGTATATTATCGATGCCCTTGTCAAAGATTAGTTGACAGTATGTGTGTGGACTTATTTCTGGGCTATCTATTCTGTCCTGTGAGTCTATGTGCCCGCTTTTATGCCAGTACCATGCTGCTTTGATTACTATAGTTTTATAATATATTTTGAAATCAGAAAGTGTGATACCTCTAGTTTTTGTCTTCTTCATTAGGATTGCTGTAAAAACTCACTTTGGAATTCTCATAAGGATTACAGTGAGTTTATAGATTGCTTTGGGTAATATGCACATTTTAACAATAAATAATTCTTCCAATCCAAGATCACAGAATATTATTCCTTTTATATTTCCATTTTTGTCATTAGTGACTTCTAGGTATAATGTACAGGTCTTTCACCTCCTTCGTTGAATTTATTCTTTAGTGTTTTATTGTTTTTGACACTATTATAAGTTAGACTTCTTTCTTAATTTCTCTTTTAGAGAGTTCATTATTGTTGAAAATCAAGTCATTTTTGTACATTGATTTTGTATCCTGCAACTTACTGAATTTTTCAAATCAGTTTTTTGGTGGAATCCTTAGGATGTTCTGTATATAAAACTACAACTACAACTCAATCACCTGCAACTCAATGGCAGAGAACCAAGTAACCCAATAAAAAATGGACAAAAGACCTGAATGAACATTTTTTCAAAGAAGGCATGCAAATGACCAATAAGTACATGAAAGGAGCTCACATCATCAATCATCAGATAACTGCAAATCAAAACCCACAATAAGATATCACCTCAGACCTATTAGGGTGTCCATTATAAAAAAGACAGGAGATTACAAATGTTGGCAACGATGTGGAGAAAAAAACGAACCATGTGCACCATTTGTGGGAATGTAAATTTGTGCAGCCACTATGGAAAACAGTTTGGAGGTTTCTCAAAAAATTAAAAATAGAAATACCCATATAATCCTGCAATTTCACACCTGGGTGTACATTTCTGAAGGAAATGAAATCAGTAACACCAAGAGATATCCACACTTTCATGTTCACTGCAGCATTATTCACAATAGTCAAGATATAGAAACAACCTGTCTTTCAACAGATAAATGGATTTTAAAAATGTGGTATATACGTAAATGGAATATTATTCAGCATTTTTTAAAAAGGAAATCCTGCCCTGGCTGGTTTGGCTCAGCGGTTAGAGCATCAGCTTGCAGACCAGAGAGTCCCGGGTTCGGTTCCCACTAAGGGAATGTACCTCAGTTGCAGTTTGTCCCCGGCCCCAGTTGAGGTTGTGTGGGTAGCAACCATTCAATGTGTCTCCCTCACATTGATGTTTCTCTCTCTCTCTTTGTCCTTCTATCCCTCCCCCTCTGTCTGAAGATAAATGCAAAAATGTCCTCAGGTGAGGATTAAAAAATTAAAAGAAAAAAAGGAAATCCTGCTCTTGTGATAACATAGATGAACCTGGAGGGCATTATAAGTAAAATAAGTCAGAGAAAGACAAATACTATATGGTATCACTTATATGTGAAATCTAAAAAAAGAGAAAAAAAATCTGATTTCATAGAAACAGAGAACAGAATTGCCAGGGTCTGGGGAGAGGGAGGAATAGGGAGGTGTAGGTCAAAGGGCCCAAACTTTCAGTTATAAGAAAAATAAGTTTTGAATAATTAATGTACAATATGGTGGCTATAATTAATAATATGGTACTATATACTTGAAAGGTTGTGAGAGTAGATAATAACTGTTTCACCTCACACACAAAAGAGTTAACTATGTGAGTTGATGAATCTGTTAATTATCTTGATTTTAATAATTATTCCACAATGTGTATGTATATTAAATCATCATGTTTTACACTTTAAATATATACAATTGCGTTTGTCAATTATTCCTCAATAATGTTGGGGGATAGTGGAATGAGATGTTTGGAGGAGGATACCCATGGGGGTGACTGACTCTAAATGTCCCTGGCCACCTGAATTAATGGGGCAAAATGAGCCTCTTTCTAGGAGTGTCACTACCTTAGAATGTGAACTTATTTGGAAGTAGGGTAATTGCTCACATGATTAGTTAAGAAATGGTCATAAAGGAGTAGGGTGGGCCCTAATCCAGTAAAACTGGGGTGGTTATAAAGAACATGCACACAAGAACACCATGTGAAGATGAGTGCAGATATTGGAGCGATGCTTCTACACACCAAGGAATGCCGAAGATTGCCAGCAAACTACCAGAAGCTAGAAGAGAGTCACAGGACATATTTTCTCTCATACTTACAGGGAACCAACCCTGCTAACACTACTTCTAGCCTCCAGAACTGACAGTAAATTTTGTTGTTTAAGCCAAAAACAAACAAACAAGCAAAAAACTGAAAGTGATCATCAATAACAGGATAAATAAAAATTGTATGCCTCTTAATACAGCATGTAATTAGAAGACAACACTGCCTATGATATCTCTGCTAAAACTGCATAACTTAAATCTCCTTGTGAGGAAGCATTAGACAATTCCAAACTGAGGGATGTTTTACAAAGGAACTGGCCTGCGATATTCAGTGTCGCGATCACCAAAAAAAGACTGAAAAACTGTACCAGGTTAAAGGTGGCTAATGAAACATGACAACTAATGCAATGCATAATTCTGAACTAGATCCTTTCTCTGTAAGGCAATTGGTAAGGCTTCAAAGGGGCTGAGGAGTAGAGGGTAATGCTTTTCTGACAGTATTGTAGCTATGTAACAGTATAAACTTATTTATGAGAAATACATAACAATTCAGACGTGATGGGACATCAGGTTGACAAATGACTGTCAAATTTTAAAAGAAAAAACTTATTTTTTCTACTGCTAATTTTTTTTGTAGTTTTAGATCATCTCAAATCAAGATATTTTTTAAAGAAATTTAAAATACCTACAAATCGTGAGAGAATAAACTTTTAGGTTTGTATAACTTAGATGTGTTGATAGGTATGAATTACCGCTTAGATCCTTTTCAGAGTTACTTGAAGGAAACAATTAAAGATTGAACTTGTTTTCACATACTGTTTGGTGGGTTAACTGGTTTTGTGAATATGATTCCATGAGTTCATTGAGTCACATAGCTCAAATTCATTAAGGTCACAGGTAAAATCATATGTCAGCATCTAACAAAATTTTAATGCTACTTGTACAGAAATCACTAAAGTTATATGTATAAGAGGTTATAAGTATGCACAAGTTATTAGATGCATAGAGCAGAATTTATATTACATACAACTGGTTGTACTAATAATGTCATTCAGAAGGAATTGAAGTTTACAGTTTATTTTAGTTATATTACTAGAAAGTCAAGCTTGACTTGACTACAGTCACATAATAGAAAAACACTTATTTGTGGAAAGAGGTATTTATGAGGTTTTTCATATTTTGGTCCTATGTAGCATGTGATTATTTGTGCTTGACTTAAAGAGACCTAGCAGCTTCAATTACATTGCTGTATATAATAGTTATACATATTGTTGTAGTTATCTATCTTTGAATATAGGAACTTCATTTTAATTTTAAAAGTTTCACTGTAAAAGCAAAAGTCTTATCTACTATTTTCTATTTTACTGAGGTTTTAATGTACAACTCTGAGATAACAGTGAAATGGGAAATGGTTTTAGTGGAAGTTATAATAAATATAACTGAGGGATATTTCAGAGCTAAGTTTTGTTTACTCTGTGCTCAAAATAGGTACTATACAGAGAGAAAATATTAGGAAATTGTAATATAATACCATACATTTGCAAAGTTGTTCAAGTGCTAGTGGTTTACAATAGATTAATTCTTGGTCACTTTTCCTTTCAAATAAATATGTCAGATGTCACATTATCAGACAGGAAAATGAGGGTAACAGCTCAGAGAGAGCTGTTATAAATACTGTTATTATTTGTAGAGATAAGTAATAGGGAGGTTTTCAAAGAAATCTTTAGAAACTCTATTAGTTCGAAGCTCTATTAAAAGCAAAGTGATTTTTACTAGGGGAAGCCAACAAATGACTGTCTGAAGGCGAAACTGTTTTCACAACGATCAGCTCAGTAAAGCATCAGCAGAGGCCGTCGAGCCCTAGATTGAATACTTGTAGTCAAACCTCTGTGGCACATAGAGCTGCACATTTTGTTTAATTTCATCTCCAATTAATAAGGTAGCAATCAGAATGGTTCAAGTCTAATTTTTTCCAGAGATTACTATTATAGATTAAAATTACATAGATATTTTTACCCCCTTAGTTTAAGAGAGGTATCTAAATATTATACCATCAGTACCACAATGATCATTACAGTGTGTGGTGGGACACACTACATATTTTTGATTCATGGCACTGTCAGTACTTAATCATAAATCTTATAGACCAATTTAATAAACTCAGTATACTTGAAAGTGAAAACCTCTACTTCATATTTTGTTACATCTACTTTTATATTATCCTTCCCCTTTGGATGCAAATATACCCATGAGAGGTGAAGAATGTGTAAAGGATACCACTCAATGCAAAATTTTCCACACTGATAAGTTATTTAACAAACCATACTAACTTATAGCTATCAGTCAATCAGTAGACCAGTGAAATTGACTTGAAATGGTGTTAAAAATTTGTATCAGTTTCTATGCAAAAAAAAATGTCATCTTTCCTTACTAGTAAGGGGAAGTTCTTAGGTAGTTTATGAGACTCTCCTTGACCTTCCTGCATAGACTTCTAATTTTTTGGCAATTTCTCTAAAGAGAAACAATAGAATCCCGAGATAAATACACCAAGTTTGGTTTTTGTAGGTTATTGAATCTAATTTTTTCATGTGCCTAGCCTAATGTTCCACAGCTGTATCAAGAGACTTTTTCAAATTTTATTAAACTAGCTCATCAATAACTACTTAGGTTCTTAAGTTGCACAGGAAAATATGGTCAAAACAAAGCTTTTATAAAATAATACGCTAAACATTAGGTTTTTGTGAAAAATGTGCAGATTTTCAAGTTTTATATTTCTGTGAGCAGGTAAATCTCAGAGGCTTTCAAGAAGTTCTAGTTTGAGTTGGAGTCTTTTTTTCAGTCAATTTTAAAGGTATTTAGATGCATATTGCTTAAGTAACTGGGTTTTCTTTTAATATGTGTCTTGTGATCTGCTTTGCATAGCCAAACCATCCCACAAAGGGATTCTCATTTTCTACTGACCAGGGAACCACTTTTAAGAACTGCTCACTTCACAGAATACCCAGAAAGAGAATGTAACTTTCAGCAGGCTTCTAACTCAGTCTTTATTCTTCCACTGAAGCAAAACCTACGTAACTTTTGATACACAACCCATGTCACATCTTTTCAAACAAGCCCAAGCTGTCCACCAAAACCCTCAGTGAGCTTTAGCTCTTCTATGTGATCTCCATCTCCATCTCTCTCTGGTACCTATATGGCCTGTTATCTGCATCACCTCATAGTTACCCAAGGATCCCCTATGTTTAGATATGTTCTGATTGTGCAACCAAATGGAGTAAACTGTTTGAAGACGCAGATCAGGACTCATGACTTCTTTGTAACAGCCATAACCCAAATCCAGAATGTTGCACATGGCAATCATAAATTTTTAAATCTAGAAAGAATCTTAGAAATAATTACAACCATATTAGAAGATGAAACCTAGATCTAAATAGTTAAAGGAAAGACTGAAAAAACTATTTGATGATTGATAAATGCTATATTTACTCCTGAGTGTTGGAAAGAATTTTAATCTTTATGTCTTGTTCACACTTGATGCATCAAAATCAACTAAAGGAATTATTAGAACACAGATTGGGGACCTAAAGCCCAGTGTTTCTGATCCAGACCTGAGAATTTGCATTCCTAGTAAGTTCCCATTTGATGCTGATACTATTGGTCTACCAACTACCTTTGGAATAGCATTGCTGTAAGACAGATTCTTACTGGTAAATGTTAGCTCAATTACAGTTTTTCTATTTTTTTTAAAAAACAAATGATAATTTCAGCCCAGCCAGTGTGGCTCAGTGGATTGAGTGGCATCCCATGGACTGCGAAGTCCTGGTGTGATTCCCGGTCAGGGCACATGCCCAGGTTGCTGGCTCAATCCCCAGTAGGGGGCCTGCAGGAGGCAGCTGATCAATGCTTTGCTCTCACATCAATGTTTCTCTCTCGCGTCACTGTTTCTCTCTCTCTCTCTCTAAAAAAATCAATAAAAACATATTTTAAAAAAAAGATAAATTTATGTCAGATTGCAATCTTCTTAAACACATATTAATAGTTTCTATTTCTAACATGCTTTTAATTTGCTCCTAAGGGTGCCACTTCTATAATGATTCAATGATATTAATTTTCAAAGCAAATAAATATTTTTTAAAGCTTCTTTCACTCACTTTAATCAAAATTCAGGTCTTATGGGAAAGAACAGCATGGTTGCCAACAGGGCAGTGACCTCTTATCTAGATTTAATGTTCTCATCCACAGTGGAGAACATGGCTAATTTAAACAACTTTCTGGGAGGCAACTGGCAGTATATATTGAAAGCTTTAATAGAGTGTATAGCTCTCACTTCATACTCTAGCTCCAAAGAATAAAACAAGTGATCAAAGATAGAGATATTCTATAACATGATATGATGATAGTTAACCAGGTATATAAATTTATCAAAACTCATCAAATTGTACACTTAAAATTATACCTAAATAAAATCAATTGAGATGTTCTTAAAGTATCATTCAGTAATCACTTCTGTTTTTTTGTTTTTCTAAGCTGCAGTCATGGCATTAGCCATATTATGCAATAAAAGTAGAGACAGTGTTGAGTAAAAACATTGAGTAAACACTGTTTGTGGTGGCATTTGTAGTAAGTGTGGGGAATATGTGGCGAGGGCCAGGGTTTAGAGTGTGTGAGGAACCAGAAAATGAGACATAGCCTTGCAGCCAGTGCTCTGGTTTAAGTGTCAGAGAGCGCATGGGCATTTTGAAGACTCGCCTACTGAAATTCCATGACAGGCACAGAAGGTAGAGACCTTAATAAGGCTTGAAAGGGAGAGTGGTCCAAAGACCCAAGTTCTCAGCTTGGGTTAAAAAGTTCACTAAGGATTCTGAGGTACTTCAAAGTCCAGTCTTGGGTGATTTCATTGTCACACCTCCCTTAGAGAGAGTGAACCAAATGCTAACGAAATGAGCAGGGTAGCTTTCCTAACCAGCCTTCTGTACTCATAGATAGGCTTGCCATTTCTGCATCATCTGCTGCTTTCTCACTGAGACTGTCAACTCCTTGAGAGTACTTACTTATCCTTCAGGCCCTTGGAGCTCCACTTTACTCATAATTGTTGCTTGAAGTAATTCCTTACTATTGAGTTTGTATTTTGAAAATTTTCATTTTTGTCTGGTGGAAAGATATCAATGTAGTCATTTAGGAAGATATTAACAAGGATTTTTGGAAGGTATTTCCAACAGTAGTAGAAATTATTATTTTTTTATTTTTTATTTTTATTTTTTATCCTTACCCGAGGACATTTTCCCATGTTTTGTTCAGACAGAGTGGGAGGGAGGAAGGGAGGGAGGGAGGGAGGGAGAGAGAGAGAGAGACAGAGAGAGAGAGAGAGAGAGAGAGAAAGAAACATCAATGTGAAAGGGACACATCGAGTGGTTGCCACCCACAAGACTCAACTAGGGCCAGGGACAAACTGCAACCGAGGTACTTACCCTTAGCAGGAACCGAACCCAGGTCTCTCTGGACCACAGGCCGACTAGAAATTATTTTTAACAAGACTTTTAAAATTTATTTTTAGCATTTATGTTATTCCTAAGTGACTTGTAAATCAGATTTTCTTAATATTAAAATTATAAAACACTGTTTTCCTTTCTATATCTCAGAACTGCAGATGACTATGGTTTCTTCCACTTTTGCTAAGTGATGTATTTCCATTAGCCACAGTGATCTTAACACTGAAGCATTGCTATAGGCTGTGTTCTAGATGCATGAGCCAGAATACAAAACAGATCGGATTGATTGTGTTATGCAGTATTACAAAATTAAGGCCAGTTTCCTTTTCTTAATTTAACAACATATAGCCTGGAAAGATGCTTTGAGGTCAAATCTTTCAAATAATAGTTATTTTTTAGTTCAAACTAAAATAAAAACACATAAAATACGGGTGAAATTGTCTGGGAAATGTCTGCATTTGTGAGAATCTGCTAGTGTTTTTAATGTTAGTCCAGTAGAACAGAGACTTGAGACCTAAGAGTATGATATTATGGCAGATATACCTAAAGCTACAACAGAAGAAGTTGATAGGGAAAGAGCATTTTACAGCCTCTATTTATTTGCACTTCCTGTTGACTCCCATGTGAACTCAAAATCCTGTTCTTCACTTGCCTTTTGTTGAAAACATAATTAACCTCAGTAGCCTCTAATTCTTTTTAGTAGTGCAAGCATTTGCAAACTGCTATTTTGTATGATAAAATGTTTTTCATCTTATATGAAGGCTAAGAGTGTCTCTCATAGAATAGAAGTCTATGAAGTAGGTGCTGTCAGAGAGATGAAGTGACTTGCCCAAGGCCACCCTGATGATGAGCTCAGAGAGAGATTTAAATGCAGGTCTGTCTGACTTCAGAACCCAACCAAATATGTCTATATATTAGAATTTTAGACATCTGTGCATACTTTTTAAATGTTCTTATTTAGCCCTGGCCAGTTTGGCTCAGCAGTTAGAGCGTCGGCCTGCAGTCCAGAGAGACCCGGTTCGGTTCCCGCTAAGGGCATGTACCTCGGTTGCGGTTTGTCCCCGGCCCTGGTTGGTTGTGTGGGTGGCAACTACTCAATGTGTCCCTTTCACGTCGATGTTTCTCTCTCTCTCTTCCTCTCTTTCCCTCCCATTCTATCTGAACAAAAATAAAAAAATGTCCTCAGGTGAGGAAAAAAAATAAAATATAATAATAATAAAATGTTCTTATTTAGTTTTGGCCATTGTTCCTCATACCTCTGTCCAAATCTTGGACAATTTTTTTTTTTTTTTTATCCTCACCCGAGGACATTTTTCTATTTTTTGTTCAGGTAGAGTGGGAGGGAGAAAGAGAAACAGAGAGAGAGAGAAAAACATCGATGTGAAAGGAACACATCGAGTGGCTGCCACCCGCACAACCGACCAGGGCCAGGGACAAACTGCAACCAAGGTACGTGCCCATAGTGGGAACCGAACCCGGGTCTCTCAGGACCACAGGCCAACGCTCTAACCGCTGAGCCAAACCGGCCAGGGCCAAATCTTGGACAAATTTTTTTGAGTAAAATTGGTTTTAATCAGTTCTTAAGTTTTCCCTCTAGAGAGCTGTTTCTCTGTAGAAAATAATTAAATGTACTCTCTATCTTCCACAGTTATTTGTCTTATCTCAAATACCCCCCTCTCAAAAGACACTTTCCCTGACTTTTCTCCCTACTGTTGCCCTGTTATTCTATATTATTATTAAATTTTTTTTTCTTTATTGATTTTTAGAGAGAGAGAGGAAGGTAGAGGAAGAGAGAGAACCTCAATTTGTGCCTCCTGCATGCTCCCCACTGGGGGTCAGGCCCACAACCTGGGCATATGTCCAGACCGAGAAACGAACTGGTGACCTCTTGGTGCATGGGTCGATGCTCACCCATGGAGCTACAGTGACTGGGCCTATATTATTTCCTTCAAAATATTTTTCACTCTCTAAACTTGTATTATTTACTTCTTTACATGCATCCTGGCTATCTCTCCCTACTGAAATGCAAGCCATCTCAAAAGAAGAACCTTACCTACTTATTCCACTTTCCCCCTGGAATTTATGTCCTGGTCATGGAATAAGGCTTACTACATTTTGGCTGAATAAGTGATCACTAGGAACTTCACACTGGGTTAACAATCGGCAGGAGATGCACCCTCACACTTGGCTGAAGTGTTCCTGATAAGAAAGCAGGACATTTTTGTTTCTAATTACTACTTTCCTACAGAGTTTTTCAGATGGTCTCAGTGTAACTAAGAGGAAATTATTGCCATCAATATGCTTCCTTTCCTCTAAAAATTACATAAATGAGATGAAAGATTAAACATTATTGTCTTTGGTTATGTTTGAGCAGTTTACATTTTAAAGTCTTTAAAAATGTTTTCCTTGTGTAGTCACAAGATATCACCTTTTGTTTAATTATTCATTTCAGCCAATTGTAGACATTTACTATTAGAGAAAAGTGAATATTAACATGGAAATAAAAAACGACATCTAAAGTTCTTTTTTGTAATCTAATACCATTCAGACAGTGCTTAGTGAAACTTGACTTTCTCATTTCTTCTAACTCAAGCATGTTTTTTTTCTTTTTCCTATTGGTATATAAACTTATAGATTGTTTAATAAGTGTGATTGTAATCACACTTAAAAGTTCAGTCAATTTTAAGTGCCCTCATAGTAATCTGAGAAAAAGATTGACATTAAATATTATGAATAATTAACTGTTTGCAGGTAAATTAATTATGTTTTATATCATGTTTAGTGATAACAACCTTTCCATGGGCTACAAGCAGAAAGTAAGAATAGACCACATGACAGATGAGATCATAAACTTTAATGGGAAGTTCTCCCAAATGGAAACAATATTTAAATAGAAATAAACCCATGGGTCATTTTTTCTCAGTGAATTCGAGTTGATAGTGACAGTAAACCATACACACATGTATGCATATGTAAGTATACCTATGCATATATTTATCCTGACCTTGTTTTAAAGTATTCAAAGTCATTTTAATAATAATATCTGTTATACATAATAATGTTTCTTCAAAGCTGGTGTTAGTTATTTTCCACATTTTACAAATGAAGAAAGCGGGGTTTGGGGAGATTATATGACCTACCCAAGACAGAATAATTGATAAAAGTAGACTTGGCCTTGAATTCTGGTTATCTGATTGGTAATTCACTACCTTAAAAGAATAGAAATTAAATAAGACAAAATCCCTAAATCAAAATTTAACTTAGATTTTATTTTGTCAACTTTATAAACATTTTATTTTAACTTGTCAATTTTGTTAGTGTGTAGTTCTTAATAGTGTTCTCTTCTTATTCTTTAACATTTGTAGGCTACAACTCAATTTACTGTTAACATGAAAATTAACTGATTAAAAAAAGTAAAAGTAAGACAATTACTGTCTTAACTCCACATAATTCACTCTAGTTAATTAATGGCATGATATTTATTTCAGGCATCTATTAGCTTAGAGAATTACTGGGAAGGCCAGTCTTCCAGGCTTAGATGCCACCAAGCTAGTAATATCAAACTTTACCAAGGTATGGTTTCATGGAGATTCGATTCACCTGTTGCTGCTGCTGCATTGCAGTTCTTATGAGTCTAGCAGTTTCAATAGCTATAGACACACTGTGCCTTCACAACTGTGCTTCTGCAATCTTCACTTTAGCCCCACAGTTCTTCCTTGGTAGAGGCTAGTAAGCTTGTGGCACGGTTACTGAATGCACCAAGGGTTTGATGTAGCATAATATTTGCAGTTTAACCTACGGCCTCAAAACTCAGTGGTTTAAAACAACACTCATCTTTTTTTTTTCTTTTTCTTACACTTTGACAAGGTGGCTGAGGTTAGCTCATGTAGATGGGGCGTGGTTTGTCAGCTTTGCTTTGTGACATGATCTGGCTGGACTTTGCTCTTTGTATGTTGGTTAAATTCATTCTGGACTCAACTGTACTCATTTTGGGACTAGAGATGAGGGACAGCAGCTACCCAAGGGAAGCACTTCTCGTGGGGAGGGCAGAATGTAGGAGAGCAAACAGAAACACACAGTGTCTCCTTCAACCTTGGGTCAGAATGGGCAAATTCTCGCTTCTGCTACATTGCTTTGGCTAATAAAATTCTTATGGCCGAGTTCAAAGTCAAGATGAAATGCATTCCACCTCCAGTGGGAGGAACCACAGTGTCACGTGGCAAAGGCATTGGATAAAGGGAGGGATGAAGAACTGGAACTAATACTTAAATCTATCACACTAGAAATTATACTTAAATCAATCACATGAGGAATATTGTTCTGGGTTTCTGCCCACAAAAAGAGAGTCACACAATGGAGAACTATGAAACCAGAGACAAAGGTTTCAAAAGATTTGAGGCTGTGACAAAGAAAAGAGGTATACTGCACATATTTAATATAATGGAAACTCAATAACTAGTATATACTTCATAGCTTCTATAAACATAACTGTTAAAACATTAAAGAAATTTCTGGGTCACAATTGTGATTTCTCTCAAAAGATTTCTATGTTGCATAAACAATATATATATGTGTGTAGTAGACAACTTCATAGGTATAAGAATATATTTAAAGCAATCTTATCCCCATTGCACATTAATAAGGGAGAAACAAAATATGTAGACAGTCGACAGAGATTTTAAGCTGACAGAAATATGCTTACATTTCTGTGCATGTTTTATTTATGTTTACTATGTAGCAGACATGTGACTATGTGCCAAGGATCAGGACTCATGTAATTTTTGCTGCTGCAATCTAGTGTGTACATGAAAGAATAAAGACACAAGAAATAAGTTGGATAAAAAGTAAAATACATGTATTGCTTATTAAGTTGAAATTGTATAATATAGTTATGAAATGGAGGAATTAACAGATTACTCATTTTGTAAGACTCAACCCCTTGGCTTCATGGGATCCTAGTTACACCATTGCTCCAGCTGCAGCTCGAGCTTTGCTTGAGACCCCTGGCCCCCTTACCAAGGTTCACGAAACTTTCCGTGACAACTTACTTTCCAGGACCCGTCAGCACTTTCCCAGGCTTGGTTGACAGTATTTTCTAGTCCTGGTAGGTGGAATCACCTCTTACATAACAACATCATCATGTAAGGAAAGAAGAGAAACATTCCTCTTATTTCCTGATCTTTCCTGACAGTGGGGAGGGGCTTCATTTCAAAAATTGGAAATGGTAGACCTTTGTTTTAGCAGCTGCCGTGTTTCCACGCCGAGGGAGAAGCCAAGCGATGACTGCATAGCAATCAATAGTAATAGAGTTAAACCAGTTAGAAAGAAGGCCAATAAATTCAAGAGATGATGAAACTACAAAAAAGGTAAAAAGTAAATGTAAATAATTATCTTATATGTGACCTCTTCAAGCACTGAGTTATAAAAAAACTGGTGAAAAAGTTTTAATTCTAATTTGATTTCATCAGGTGTAAGAGAACTCTATTTTCTATTACTCTAATGTTTTTTACTTGCAGCTATACTTTATGATTACTTTAAATCATTTGCAAATATTTTGAGTACTATAAACGTTTTATGTTGTTGTTTAGGAACTTGGGCTATGAGCTAGATCATTTTAAAATGTTAACTGGCTTAAATTCAAGTGGTTAAAAATTTCCCCCAATATCAGAAAATACCCCTAATTTTACAATGGATAATAATGGAGAAAAAAAGAATGCTTTGTAAGAAACTGAATTGTCAATGAACTATTGAAAAATGTGCGGAGTACAATAACATAGAGATAAACAATCCATTTATCAGAATCAGGAAAGGGTTATATAAATTTTAAGTTTTTTATTGTTATGTTAGTTTTAATTTTCTTTTTCTTTTTTTTTTTTTTTTTATCCTCACCCGAGGACATTTTTTTGTTCACATAGAGTGGGAGGGAGAAAGAGGAAGAGAGAGAGAGAGAAACATCGATGTGAAAGGGACACATCGAGTGGCTGCCTCCCGCACGACCAACCAGGGCCGGGGACAAACTGCAACCGAGGTACATGCCCTTAGTGGGAACTGAACCCGGGTCTCTCTGGACCGCAGGCCGACTCTCTAACCGCTGAACCAAACTGGCCAGGGCAGTTTTAATTTTCTAATACAATCTACAATAAAGGTATTACAATAAAAAATTTAGAATCATCCATGTGTTGCTTAATATCATCTCATGAATATACCTTATTTGTTCAGGTAAGCAGTGGAGGGTCCTTGAAGGATTTTCAGCAGGAAAATGATAAGGTTAGATTTAGATTTTAACTAGGCTGCTTGACAGCTAAGTGAGGGATAGATTTTTTCTGATTAATTTTTTCAAAACTCTTGACTTTTATTTTTTTTATATTTAATAAATTTTTTTTTTTAGATTAGCTTTAAGTTCACAGCAAAATTGAGTGGAAAGTAGAGTTCTAATATACTCTCCGTACACACACACACACACACACACACACACATATACACACATGCATACACAGGCACACATGCAACCTCCTCCACTATCAGGCTCCTTCACTAGAGGTATATTTATTAGAATTGATGAATCTACATTGACACAACATTATTATCCAAGGTCCATAGATTACATTATGGTTCCCTCTTAATTTTGTATATTCTATATATTTTCACAAGTGCAAACTATATGTATCCACCACGTGGTATCACACAGAATAGTTTAACTGCCCCCAAAATCCTTGTGTACTGCCTATTCATTCCTGCCTTCTACATAAACCCTGGAAACCACTAACCTTTGTACTGTCTCCAAAGTTTTGCCTTTTCCAAAATGTCATATATTTGGAGTCATACAAAATGTAGCTTTTACAGGTTAGCTTATTGCACTTAGTAATATACATTTCAGTTTCTATCTGGTCTATTCATGGCTTGATAATTTATTTATTTTTAGCATTGAATAATATTCCATTAACTAGATGTATCATGGTTTATTTACCCATTTATCTAATGAAGGTCATCTGGGTTGCTAACAAGGTGCTGAAATTATGAATAAATCTGCTATAAACATCAGTGTGTAGGTGTTTCTGTTGACAGAAGTATTCAATTTTTTGAGTAAATAACACAGAGTACATTTGCTGGACCAAATGATAAGAATATGTTTGGTTTTATAAGAAACTGCCAAACTGTGTTCCAAGTGGTTGCATCATTTTGCATTTCCACCAGCAATTTATAAGATTTCCTGTTGTCCACATCCTTGCCAGGATTTGGTGGAACTAGTGCTTTGGAATTTGACCATTCGAATAGGTGTGCAGTGGTATCTTATTATTGTTTTGTTAAACATATTTTTATATGCTTACTTGCCATCTGTATGTCTTCTTTGGTGAGGTATCTGTTCAGGTCTTCAGCCCATTTTTTAATCAAGTTGTGTTTTTTTCTTATCGTTGTTGACTTTTAAGAGTTCTTTTCATATTTTGAATAACAGACCTGTAGCAGATGTGTCATTTGCAAATATTTTCTTACAATCTGTGTCTTGTTTTTTCATTTTATTGATAGTGTCTTTCACGGAGTAGAAGTTTTAAATTTTAATGGAGTCAAGCTTATTAATTCTTTCCTTCATTGATCTTACCTTTGGTGTTGTATCTAAAAGGTCATCACCACACCTAGATTTTCTCCTGTGCTAACTTTCAGGAATTTTATAGTTTTTCATTTCACATGTAGGTCTATCATCAATTTTGTGTTAATTTTTGTGACGAGTATAAGGTCTGTGTCTAGGTTCATTTTTTTGTACTTGGATGACAAGTTGTTCTAGTACTTTTTGTTGAAAAGACTTTTTTTCTCTATTGTATTA
This sequence comes from Molossus molossus, assembly GCF_014108415.1. Taxonomy (NCBI): domain Eukaryota; kingdom Metazoa; phylum Chordata; class Mammalia; order Chiroptera; family Molossidae; genus Molossus; species Molossus molossus. The sequence continues at coordinate 56,175,118 of NW_023425402.1, read as the reverse complement.
CCTTTGTTCTTCTGTCAAAAATAAGTTGGCTGTACTTATGTGAATCTATCTCTGGTCTCTATTCTGTTTCAGTGATCTGTGCATCTACTCTTTCATGATTACTACACTGTCGTGATTACTGTATCTTTATAGTAAGTCTTTTTTTTTTTTTTTTAATTATTGTTGAAAGTATTACAGATGTTCCCCTGTCTTCCCTATAGTAACTCTTGACATCAGATAGTGTCAGTCCTTAAACTTTGTACTTTTCCTTTAATATGGAGTTGGCTATTCTGGTTCTTCTGCCTCTGCATATAAACTTTAGAATCCGTTTGTTGATATCCACAAAATAGCTTGTGAGAATTTGATTTGGATTATGTTGAATCTATAGATTAAGTTCAGAAGAACTGAGATCTTGACAATAGTCTTTCTGTCCATGAATTTGCCCTATAGTCTCACTTTTCTCATGGGTCAAATAAACTTGTTGATTTTTAAGTTTGTGTAGCTATTTACTTGTTAGGATGGAGTAACAACTTCCAAGCTCCTTACACCCAGACCAGAAACTTTAAAAGGTTAATATGTTGCCTGGCCAGGTGGCTCAGTTAGTTGGAATGTTGTCCCATGCACTGAAAGGCTGCAGGTTTGATTCCCAGTGAGAACACATAGATAGATTGTGGGTTCAATCCCCTCTCAGGGACATATGAGAGGCAATTGATGGATGTTTCTCTCTCTCTCTCTCCTTCTCACTCTCTCTCTCTCACCTCCTCTTCTTCACTTCTTCCCTTTCTCTCTCTCTAAAATTAATAAAAACATATCCTTAGGTGAGGAAACAAATAAATAAATAAATAGCTAATGTGTTTAATTCTAAGCAGAAAATAAAGAGTTCAAATATCAAATTATTATATATTTTGTCAAACATATGTTCCAGTAACAAATGAAAGGTAAGTAGACTAATCAAAGTATGGTGGAAAACCACAGAGTGGTATTACAGGACCCATAGGAATTAGTTATTGATGATTCATCTTCTTTGTGAATTTTCTAATTTAATCAATTCCAGCAACAATATTAATAGGTAGGTAGACTTTACATGATGATCTAATTACTCTAAAACAGTATCAGGTAACCTGAAATAAATTTTATGTTGAAAACGTACCACTGAAAAGGAAAACAAATAAAATCCTTTCTGAAAAAGCCTTACTTTACATCTATTTTGGGGTTGTTTTTTCTCTCTCTCCAAACAGAATGCCATTATGAATCCTCTTCAGGCAATAAATAATAGAAAATTAATACTCAAGGCTCATGATGCACCTTTTGTGATGAGCAGTTGTAAAAAACTTATTTCAACATGATATTGAGAACTATGGACATTCCTAGAGCTTTTAAGGTTCATAGACTTTAAGTGATGTATTATCTATTACAGAAAAAAATTCTAGAAAAAATTGTATCCAATTATTATAGGAGCATTGTCCTTGATATGTCTTTAAAGGTTACGTATTCTATTTTTCTAGCCTTCACTTAAAATAATCGAGACAGAAGTAAGTAAAATTTGTTTTCAAAACTCTCTAGCGTATTCAAAGAATATTATCCAGCTTTCTTAATACCACATTCCAGATTTTAACAATCTTTGCTGTTAAGAAAGTTTACACAAAATGTCTAAACAAAATCATTTCTATGATATTTCTAAAATTCTTCTGAGTACTTTCATAGGTAGAGAGCTGCTGTCCTTGAAAGCAATGTAAAAATCTTTGACAACCAAAGATAATTTTACTGTTCATATTATTTTTAAGTTCAATTATTAATTTGTTCTGGTAAGGACTTTGAGGAGCAGATTATCTTTGGAGTCAATTCTTGACTCATATTCTCCTGCTAATGTAACCATGCACAAGTGACCTAATGGTTCAGAGACTCAATTTCCTCACCTGTAAAATAGGGATAATAATGCCAAATTTAGCAAACTGTTGTGAGGATGCAAGACAAAACATATGTAAACTGAGATGCTGTCTGGCACATAGTAAGCACTCCTAAATGCAATAGCTTTGGTGATTGGATTCATTAATATTATTTGATTAATTCATTCATCTATTATAATTTGGCAAACATTTATTACATACCTTCAATATTATAGTCACTGTGCCGCTTGTTATTGCCGTATGCTGCAGAATTAGGTTAAGTTAATATAATCTATTTTATCAAATGTTGCTCCTGATCCTATAATATCTGCTCTACCCCTCCCCATAACCCCAATGTGCCAATTTATGTTCACAAATTGATTCCCGTTTATGACCCTAACCTAAGTCTCTAATTCAAAATGCGACATCTTTCTCCACATAAACATTGTTTTCATTCCCTTCTTTTACACTAAGTACCTTATATCAGTTTATCCTGATGGGAAAAGTCCATATTTTAAACTCAGGCTGACTTAGTTTCCCGTCTACGCACTTAATTTACCCAGAAACCTGGGTTATTATGCACCCTCCCTGGTTTCCTCAACTATTCCAGACATAACACCAATTTCAATGAATGGCTTTGAGGGTTAAGTAAGATAATGTTACTTAGTTTGGCATCTGATGCTGAACTCACTCTCATCACATGAAGTAACTTAAAATCAGGCACTCAGTTTAACCTGAAGTTGTCATTTCTTGTATATTTAAAATTTTTCATTAAAGTCTTATTTTGACAGTTCCCATAATTTTTTAAAACCATTTTTGTTAAAGAAATTGCCTATTGGAAGAGCAGCATACTATATAATCTTAGTATTCTTTGTCAGATAGAGACCTCATGAAAAACAGTTGAGGAAAATTTAAATGGAAATCAGGTGTTAAAAGTTTAATTAGAAAAATGTATCCCTCACACTTGAGCTCATGTAGACTATGGCAAGCTGCTTAATTGTTGATTCTAGGGCTATTTTTACACTGTCAACATTCTATTTAGTAATCTTGGGGGAAACAGCATCAAAAGCAGACAAAGAAAAATGTTTCCCCTTCCTGCAGCTGATTCCCAACGTTTAGTTACATTTGGGCATCTGTCTCCAGAACTCCCATTGTCTGGAACCATATGCAAACTGAAGTGTGCATTGGGGTATAGACACGAAGACAAAATTTACACTTGGATATGCCATCCGACAGCAGCGGGAGGAGCTGGACAAGCCTGGGATATTTCATACCGTTCATTTAATGAACTGTTACTTTATTATTTTGTAAAGCTTCTGTAATGCACATTTATGATATAAAAAGTGCCTTGCATACTGCTTCATCGGAAGGGGACCTCATTTAGATTAACCTGTGACTTCAACAGCAGGTGGTAGAATGAACCAACTGCTTCAATTACTGCTTTTGCGCATGACTTTCATGTGTTGCTGAGATTATCAGAGGAACCTGATTACATCCCCTTAGACACTATTGTTGGCACGATGATTAAGCTGTTTTTTTTTTTTAATTTAAGACTAGGAACCTAAAAAGCTTTTTGGCATGAGGCAAAAACACTGTGTATAGAGATCAGTAAGATAGTGTGTATCATTGCCCTGTAGCTTATCTCCACATATACAGCTCCCTGGTGGATCCCTATGATAAACATTATTGGAACAATTAGCTGCTGCTGACACAGAATCCAGACACAATAGCCATGGCCAGCAGCACAGAGCCAAAAATTATGGAGCCAAAAACCATAAAAAGCAACACCAAGCTAGTCTCCCCATTCAACTGCTGTCATAAAACCCTCCCAGTGCTATGTTTGCATAGCTGGCTTCACCGATATGGCACTGTTAACACAAAAGAAGAAGCTGCAGCACTTGTCTTTGTTTAGCTGAAATTACAAGTCATTGAATTAGTATGTCATCTTTATTGTGCTGTCATGCAGCGGAGGTGAGGAAGGCTCCGTAATGGATGGTGGAGTTTGATGGCCTGAAAGACAGGCTCACAGATGGTTGTCGATATAAAACAGTTTTCCCCCCTTAAAAAAAAACAAGAAAGGAATGGGGGGAGCAAATAGGCTGCTTGGAATGGATCTTCGCTGATTTGTGTATAATCCCAAGTAATATTCATATCAGGCTGTATGTAAGAACTTTGTGGCCCAGAGTATATGATGGAGGCATAGAATGCTAACATTCCTAAGGAACACATTTGCAAATAAAAGAGATGTAGCATTTTAGCTTCCTAGAAGGCCAGTGGTTGTTGTTGCTCTGGGAAAGTTTTTCTTATACTATTTCTAAACAATTGTAAATGATTAGATAGAGAGTTAAAAGTATTATAGGAAATTTAAAAAATAAAAAGAATTTAAACTGTTCTTAGAAGAAATTCAAAGTTCTGCATTTCTGTGATTAAATATATTTTGAAAGGGATCATGGACCATATAATAATGAGAGAATGTGGGCTAAATTTGGCTTAAAATATTTTTAATTTATTAGTTTCTTGCTTTTTCTGTATAGTTTTAGTTTGATCTACAACACATCATTGGACAATTACATTAATATACCTATTGAAAATCAATAAAGTAAAAAACTAAATTTTGCTTTTAAAAGACAGTGTCCAGCCCTTTGACACAATTATTTAAAAGTTTTTGTTTTTGTTGTTGTTTTTATTTTTATTTTTTTAATTTTATTTTTGTTACAGATGTTTCTCCTTTTTTACCCCATTGACACCCTCCTCCCCCTCCCCCCTCCCCATCCCCGGCTTTGTTGTCCATGTCCATTGGTTATGCATACATGCATATAAGTTCTGTGGTTTATCTCTTCCCACCCCCCACCACCTCCTATTCTGAGGGTTGTCAGTCTGTACCCTACTTCCGTGTTTCTGGATCTACCCTATTCCTCAGACTGTTATATTCATTATATTCCATATGTAAGAGAGATCATGTGGTATTTGTCTTTTTCTTCTTGGCTTGTTTCACTTAGGATAATACTTTCCAGGTCCCTCCATGTCGTCTCAAAGGATAAGAGATCTTTCTTTCTTACAGCTGCATAGTACTCCATTATGTATATGTACCACAGCTTTTTTATTCATTCGTCTACTGATGGACACTTGGGCTGTTTCCAATCTTAGCTATTGTAATAGTGCTGCTATGAAGACCCATTCTAAAAGGCATTGTTTTGAATCTTATTATTTAATAGAAAAAACACTCTTCCCGCCAGTATTTTATTTCAGATGGGACTCTAAGCCAACAAACATTTAAGGCAATGTTTTTGTTTTTTCTTTTTTTTTTTTTTTAATTGATTTTAGAGAGAGAAGAAAGAGGGAGAGAGAGAGAGAAACATCAATGAGCTGCCTCCCACATGCACCCCACTGGGGATTGAGCCCGCAACCTGGGCATGTGCCCCAACCAGCAATTGAACCTGCTACCTTTTGGTGTATAGGATGACACTCAACCGACTGAGCCACACCGGCCAGGGCCAGGACAGTGTTTTTAAAAAGAAGCAAACAGGTTACAACTAACAGTGTGTAGAGTTTTTAATGTGCTAGTAATTATTTGGGGTCATTTGTCTTTTACTTTTTTCTCTTGTGGATAAGAAAATCAGGGGGAAAATTAAAGATCTGGTTGTCTCTTGGTAAATTGAGACTTACATATGACAATAACAAAAACCTCTAAGGGGAATAATGTAAATGTGAATATATATTTAAAAAATATACTTGATTACATGTAAGAAAATTATAAGGCCTGAAAGTCAAGGACTGGAAAATGGCAGATATTGGCTCTGTTTGTGAATGTTAATATTTCTTTTGAAATGTGAATAAAAAAAGCTTTCTAAATATCTTTAAAATAGCACTTGGGGCTTATGAAAGAGCTGTATAAAGGAGAAATAAGGAATTAAACACCTAGCTGGGGCCCTATATTTATTTGTGTTTATTCAACAACATCAATGTATTTATTGACTTATATTTAATGCTTATTTTATTTTTATTTGAGGACTGTCATGCTGACTCTTTTAGTTTGTTATGAAAAGCAGCCATTTTGGAAAATATTGTTCATATGTACATATATTTGTGTGATTTGCAACTATGTGGAAAGGTTATGGCCTTTTCAGTTAACTAGATCTGGATTTGAATCTTGTCCTTGGCACTTTTTAACTACACTGCCATGAACAGGTTCTATAACCTATTGGCTTCTACTTTCCCATTTGTAAATATGAGTGAAGAAGAATGGGCAATGACTAGGGATGAGGGCACCAGGGACTTGGGCCACAGATGGCCAGGCCACAGCTTGGAAGTGAGTGTTCATGGCTGCTTGGTTACAAGGTGCAACTCACTGTCCTGGAGTCGAAACTGTCCCAGTGTAAGGGCTAGAACCAATAGACCCAGATCCTGAGTCATGGAGCCTAACTTGGAGATTTGGGCACAGAAAATACAAGGTCAGAGCAGAAACTACAGAAGGAAAGCTTAATGGTGCCTGCCAGATCTAAGAAGTTTCCCTAAATCTGTCTGACTAGGTAGGGATGGTTCCAAAGCCCAGAGACTGGGCCGAGCATCAGAAGGTCCCAGCTCAGAGTTTTGTGTGCACAAAACCAAGCAAATTAGTAAAGTTACAGTACTTACTATTTAAAATGACTGAACCACTTAAGTAAAGATATTAAAATGGGAAGAAAAGAGTACATAAGCATGAAGAATTGAATAATTATTTTTCCTTTACAGAGGGAAATGTTAAGGAAGGAGGAGCTTAGAATAACAAGGGATGAGATGATTAATCCTGTATTGTTGGAGCCACCTTGCTTGTTACCCAAATAGGGAAGGTCTTCCTGGCAAGCACTAAAAAGCTCTAGATATCCCCATTCCATGTCCTCTACCCACAGAGAGTTTGGTTCAGATGTACTTGCTAGAATGGCCAGTTACCTGTGTGGGGTGTGTGAAACTTGAGGGGTTCCTGTTATTGGCATTGCTCAAGCATCTCCATTCATTCCACAAGCCCTCTCAAATTCTTCTATGAAATGGGTAAAAAAGAAAATTGATTCAACAATTAGGTCTACACAAAACCTAAGAAATAATAAGAATGGCTGCAGAGAGAATTACTACTTTTTTCTTTATTTTTCTGGTATGTGCCCCTAGCGGGAACCGAACCTGGAACTCTCTGGTCTGCAAGCCACCGCTCCAACCGCTGAGCCAAACCGGCCAGGGTGAGAATTACTATTTTTTAATTCAGTTTACAAATCTAATGAGATAAGGTATATATAAAAGGCAGAAGATGCCCGTGTACATGAAAATAATTATTAAAATTTCATTTGATCTGTTCAAGAGAAATGAATGAAGATTAGAAGTTAGTTATATGCTGACTTGGATTTACATAAAGATGTAAACAGCAGGGGAAGGCAGTCACCAGCGTAAACTGGTATTGAGAGAAGGATGGATACATTAAGGTAAAGGTCACATGAAATAGATGGAATTGAGAAAAATGCAGAGAGAAGGCCCAGGAGAGCTGAGATGAAGTAGTTTCCATCTTTAGCCATAGTAAAAAAGCCAAACTGATGTTTATAGATGTCCAAAGCATTTTACTATGTACCTTTGCTCTCTTTCATTTCATCTTTCTCATAATTTTTTAAAATGTTTTTTATTGATTTTTAGAGAGAGAGAAAGGGAGAAGGAGAGACAGAGAAACATGGATCGGCTTTCTCCTGCACACCCTCTACGTGGGGTTGAACCCAAAACCTGGGCATGTGCCCTGTCCAGGAATTGAACCAGCAACCCCTCAGGGCATAGGATGATGCCCAGCCAACTGAGCCACACCAGCCAGAGCAACCCATAAATTTTTAATTCATTTCCTGAATGAGGGTGAGAATAAGGCCAATGAACAAGAAAGCATACCTATTCATTAGATTCAAGAGGGAGTATGTTTTAAATGTCACACATACACATATTTATATTCTGCTGTTCTAGAGTTATTGTAGACTAGTGTGCCAATGTTTAGGTCACAGGGTCGTGTATTTTGTAATATAAGCTGATTTCAACGGGAACATTTTTTTTTTCATGCAGCCTGCAACTTGTTCTTTTAGAATAAATGTCACTTACTGTGTTTGAACTGCCTTTGGTTCTGTTCTTCCCCTTTTTTTCTGGGCTCTGTCGTTTGCTTAAGCTGTGTGATTAATGAAAATTGGAGGATAAATTGAAATGATCACAGTGTTATAACCTTGTCAAATCAACTGGAATATATTTGGCAATTATTTCAATAAGCAATACTACATAAGTAATTTCATCATCTTATTATTATTTTTATTCACCAAATGTGTAAACAGGAACTAAATACATCCTAATCCACTGTAAAATTGAATTCGGGTTCTCTGACTTGTCTTCTGTATATGTCCCCATGATTCTACTTTCTTCCTTTTTTTCATCTTTATACTTTCCCCTGGATACTATTGACCATTGTGGTTTTATTTCTATGCAGATATATGCTTGCAATCTAGCCCAGAGAATTCCATCTCCAATCTCACTTTTGTTATTAAGTATTGGATTAACAGTAGTCACATGGAGCTCAGATTTTCTCTAGGTCATAAATCGCTAATTTATTTCTCAGTCCCTCTGTGTAAACTGTGACATAATTTTTCTACACTCTGATATCCTGGCATAGAAAGCTACTGAAATATACCTTTTATTTTTTTTAATCCTCACCTGAGGAAATGTTTCTATTTATTTTCAGACAGAGGGGAGAGAGGGAGGGAGAGAGAAGAGAGAGAGAAGGAGAGCTAGAGAGAGAGAAACATCAACACGAAAGAGACACATCGATTGGTTGCCTCCTGCATGACCCCAACTGAGGGACGTACCCTAGACCGGAATAGAACTCACAGCTCTTTGGGCCAACACTCTAATTGCTGAGCCAAACCCGCTGGGGCTGAAAATTTACCTTTTAATTGAGAAATTTGGCAGCATTGTCACATTATACTATTTACTCAGGTTCGCGGCTAATGTCTCACACTCAGCACATCCAAAGCATCTCCATCTCCCCCAAACTACTGCCTCTTGCTACCTTAAGCCACTTAGTCAGGGGTTTTCAGAGTTCCTATTTACTCCTCATTCCGTAGTCACTTGCCACATTTAGTAGAATCTGGTTCTGCAATGTTAGTGACATCGTCCCCATTGTCTCTCACTATTAATATCCTAAATCAGGTCTTCAGACTTCTTACCTCCACACCAGAAATTAGCTTTCTGAGCAGTCCCCTCACCTTTACTTTATCATTCCTTTACGATAATTTTCCTACACCTCGTATCTCTGTCTTTCCCAAAGGTTGCAGACTCTATGTCAATAACAAATTCAGGAGATGCTCAGAAGCCTAGCAACCAGTGTCTTCTATATCATGGCCAGTTTTGTCTCCTGCGAAGTCCTTGAACAGAGATTATATAACCATAAGCTCATCCACTTTTCATGAAATCATCCTAACCTAGTAAAATCCATATCAAATGCCATCTCCTCTCCTGGTTCTCCCAACCCAATGTCGTCATTTCTTCTGTGAACTTCACCCCTTGCATTATCTAACTGCTCAATGGCCCGAATCATATTATACGTGCTTAGAGAGTATCTTATCCCTTCTTTTTCCACCATCTTTGCCCTTATTTAACTTTAAGCTCCTTCTGGGTCAGATCTGATCTAATTGTCTTTATGTTTCCAAAACATATCACTACATTTCCTATACCCAATACTCAATAATAATTAGTATTTAAAAAATTTTTGTTCTTTCTTTATTGATATTAGAGAGAGAGGAAGGGAGAGGGAAAGAAAGACAGAAACATCAATGAGAGAGAATATCAACTGGCCACCTTCTGCATGCCCCCCACTGGGGCCAGGCCCACAACCTGGGCATGTGCCCTGATCGGGAATCGAACCGGCGGCCTCTTGGTGCATGGGTTGACGCTCAACCACTGAGCCACACAGCTGGGCAATAATTAGTGTTTTTGAAGGGAAGTGGCTACTGGAAGTATATGTCTCCTTGCTGTTTGTCTTAGCAGAAGCTTTCCCTAATGCAGTATAGAATTCATAATGAATCAAATTCTGTGGACCCCAGTCAGCTGAATTAAATTGTGGATTGGGTAGCTTTTCAAGGCAATAAAGTGAATAAATTCTTATAATCCTGGCTTGATTATTTGGGCTTTCACTGTGCTAGTCTTTGGGTTCACATTTTGGGAACTGAAATTGTCCTAGTGACAATAGTATAAAATGACAGTGCAAATAAAATCCTGTTAGCAGGTAAGTTTTCAGTAGTTACCCACTCTGCTATAATTCTTGAATTATAAAGATAGTCTCACATTTTACATTGAGAGCACTTGGAAAACAGTTAATGACTTTCACATCCAGAAAATCTGAGTTTTATATCACTGTTCTAAGGCAAAGGATACAAGGACTCACTCTCTATTTGGAAGAGATTCTCAAAAATACCTTTGTTTTTCAGGCTGTGTTCCAACCTCCCAGATTCGCTGAAGTGGAGGGAGGGGCAAGGGTATTTACAGCATTTCAAAGGCCTTGTTCACCCCCTGACTTCACAGTCAGCTAAACTTGGAAACGCAATTGGTTTATTTTGTATAAATAAGCAAGAATTCTAGAAGAAACTAAATATCTTCATAAAACAAAACATTATGATACCAGAAACCCTTAGGAATAGCACTAATGCTTTTAAATGAAGGTTTTATTTGTCTCAGAGCTGCAAAAAGGAGTCACTAATGAGATGTCATTTAAATTCTAACACCTGTTTAATGGCAGTTTTTCTCTATCCCCAAAGAGTAACTGTTTATGAATGTTTGCAGTTTTCCAAGTGTATCTACAAGAATTGTTTCTTCATAAACAGTGTGATGCCTTTTTCCTCACATGCCACAGTCACCTTACAACATATGATGAATATTGTTGGTTGTGGCACTTTTGTTTAGATAGGTTTCAAAGGTAGTGCTATTTCATACCCTGAAACTTAAAATTTTATAAAATTCACATAGATATTTTATCAGAAACTTCATGTTTTACAGATTTATGAGTGTGTAGTGTATAAGGAAAATAAAATTTCTAGTTGTATTCTTTACTTAAATTTAAACAACATGTGAAAAGACATTCTTGAAAAATGTTTGCCCCTACATTCCATTATGAAAAATACATATATTTATAAATAAACAAATACACACATAGATTTCTAAGACTTGCAAGAAGAAATGCTTGTTGACTTTTTTCACAGATAATAAATAACTGAAAAAGTCAGAAATGAGACTGTATCATTTCTTTCACGATTTTATGTTTTTCTTGTGCAAACAATTTGTTATTCATGAAACGCACCCACAATAACTATGTTGCCATTTTTCTCTGTGCGTTCTCTAGAAACAGATAGTGATGAGTAACAGATACCATATAGATGAATATATAAATAATTATTTACTGTTAGAAATGTTTTTTAGGCTATGTTCCATTTAGTATTCTTAATATTTTAGATAGATTATTTTTATATTGAACATCTTTAAATAAAACTACATGTGCTTCAGTAAAATAAATGACATATAAGTTTATTTTCAAGAAATTAAACTCTATCCTGAGAAATTCAAGTAGAACTAATTTGCCAAAGTGATTTTATAAACTCTTAAAGGCTTCTAGGGAAACTACAGGAAACTCTTCTTTTAAGGAATGTATGTCTTTGAACTAATATGAGCCATGGGTTTTCTCTACTATCATGCTGAGTATGTGACAAAGCAGTCCTTGTCACAGGGACTCATCTTGATGAAAAGTTAAACCAGGCCTCGTGGACTAAACCTTCCTAAGAACTCTTTGGGGTTTAAGCTGAGTGCACCGGGTTTACTGCCAGAGGAAATGGCTTAGCCATAGAGTTCTCAAAGTGTGGACTTGAGCATTTCTATAAAACCGAAATGTTCTGCACACTAAAGGAGGAAAGAAGAAAATTGTTGCAGATGTGATTGAATTTTCCATTATGCTGAGATCTATTCTAAATGTCTTCCTCATGATCATTATTCCTTAGATTTCTTAGTACCAAATCATTTATATTCCTCTCCCCTCCATGAGATTCTTGTCAATTTATGGTGCTCTTTTGAGTGAACAGAAGGACTAGAAGTTTTTCAGTTTATAGAATGCGAGAGAGAGAGAGAGAGAGAGAGAGAGAGAGAGAGAGAGAAGGAAGAGTTGAAGAGTATCGATTTGTTCCTGGTTTACACAATTTCTATTTATACAATTTCTATTTATAGGTGGAATTTTAGTACTTAATTGGTGTGTTCTCTAATTACCCACTAGATTTATTCACAATCAGTTGGCATAAACCTTGTACTGAGCCAAGAGCACTAAGCATATTCTTTTTCCTATGCAGTTTCTTCCTGACTTATGAAAGCAAAATATCCATTCTGTATGGAGAGATGAATCAGCAATCCATATAATATCTATTCATCATACATATTTCACAAGGAGGATATTGTGGTGACTGCAAAGTTCTTACAAAAATAATATGGAAATCCGGAACTTGATGTGGAGTGTCAGAGAGCCTCTTACTATTATTTACCTTATCAGCTTTTGCTTTCTGAAATCAATGGAAGGGCATCAAGTTCAGCTAATCCATATTTCTGAGTATGAAATTGAATTTATAGTCTGTAGTATGTTGACTACCGCTCGCATTTAAGGCATAATTGATTTTTATTGAAAAGCCAGCAGGCACATCAAAAATTTCCACAAACCACAAGGATGTTAAATTTTACTCTGTTTAGATAATAGTGTGGCTTTATTTATCCTTTAAAATGAAGCTTTTATATTTATATCAGCAAATGCTATGGAAGTGTGACTGATACCTTATGAAACCATCAATCCATGGTTCTGTAGAACTGTACCACAAAGAAATAAGCAACTTTAGATTTCTAAGGTAAATGTCTATGGTTGGCTTGTTTTAAGGATAAATGGATAAATGGAATAATAAATCTAACACCATATCATGTCATGTGGCAAAAGTATTTTATTTTTTTTATTGAAACAACTGCTTGTGCCATTATTTCTTTAAACCCAAATTTCTTCTTTATCTTATTTTTCCTCTGATTAATAAATTACATTTTTGTATCTAGATTAATTGTTTATGCATGTGAAATGTAATTCCTAAGGAAAAAATCTATTCTTTCTGTTTTAAAATTAAGCAGTCTACCTTATCATGTGTGACACTCCTTTTAGTAAGTTTTATTCAAATGTCCCCAATTTATGTGCTAAGTCCATTCATTTTTAACAAAAAGTTATGATCTGAAGACTCTTGAGTCCTCCTGCCACAAATATGTAAACGCAATGTGAATTGTATGATGGATTTTTAATCATCAAGCTTTGCCTTAGCAAAATCAAAATAATATAAAAGCATAAAGATGCAGACACCATTATTTGTTTTAACCCTTTCTGTAATTCTCTAGCCCGAGTTCTGACCAGGGAACAATATCACACCCTAAAGAGAATTTGGGGAATTTGTGAGGTTATATTAGGTTTTTACAAAAATTGAATAGAGTGAGGCTGGAACCACCACTAACATGGATGGATCCAAAAAATGTTAGACATTTGCAGCTTGCAGGAGGGGATGGCACATTGAAAAACTGTCCCATGCTTCTGGACTTTTGAGGATCCTATCAGATATTAATATAGACGAAAAACACCATTTAGTATGATCTGCAATAAGAATCTATTTCTATGTGAATTCTATTTTATGTAACTATTAAAGACTTTTCACACTGAATTTTCTAAACATGAATCATGTAAATTAAGAGAAAACTGTTGTTTTCAATTTTACCAATTGATGGTCACTGATGGCAACTTGGTTTATGGTGTTTGCTGCATCAACACAGCAATCTTGTTTCAGTTTTCACTGTAGCTTATACATTTACAAATGTGCAAGATTCTTGGCATAGATATCAGCGTTCAAATTCTTTAAGTTTTCATTATGTAGCAGTGCTCAGGTATTTACACTTCAAAATACATTCTATTTTTTATTATGAAGAACTTTTTCTCTTTTATTTTATAATTAGGGCATTGTAATTATTTTTTCTTTAAATTATATGCTTACAGCAGTTACAATATCTATGAATTTTATTGCTGTATAATGAATGGGTTACAAAATATTTGTTATAAAAAAAAAGACACTAAGTCTGATAAGGTTGAGAACAATTGCCTATGGCATCCAGGCATAAATGAATTAGTTGGGAATTTTTCAATGATAAATCTAGAGATTATTTTAATAGAACAATTATTTCCAATGAGGAAAATAGTATCTCGGGGATTTTTAAATATGCGGTGATAAGCCCTTAGTGCCTACCTTCTTATGTGTATGGATGAAGAGTATTCAAAACAATTTGTCATATGCACAGAAATACAAAAGATAAAACCTAAAGAGATTATACATTAGTCTTTTAAGAGTAAAACTGACGGAGAGAAGCAGTATACCTTTCACAGAGGCAGATATTTTCAAAGCAATGTGTGACAGGTACAGGGACAAATCCCGTTAATAAGTAAGAGGATTTGTGCTTGGCTCTGTCACATGCCACTTTGAAAACCTACCCTCAAACTGTCTATGCATTTTCATGCCCATCTTTTTTCCCTTGCTTTTTCCAGAGTGTCTGATTTTTTTGTTCACCATTTTCCCCTGCTTTATCTCATGGCATCCTTTAATAATTTTTCAGAGGTTAGTTTGTATACTGACTTTGTGGATACTTTATTGTTAACAAAATAATATTTGTTGTATCTATTCATTTTCACTCTTCCTTTTACTGCTTTGTTATAGGACATTTTTATACCACTTATAAGGGACTTCTAAATATATAAAAAAAAAATCTGCCCCATGGAAATTAAGGAGAAAAGCAGCATTTATCATATTGGTTAGTTTTTTTCTTTTACTATATAGCTACTTTTTTTTTAAAGGGAAATAATATTTAGAATGTAATGCTATGATATGTGAATGTCATAGTATCTGGAAAGAGAAAGAGTTGTTCATTCCTTTTAGTTATGAATTTTTTAAGTAATTATTAAGCATGAGAGGTATTTCACCATGTTTGCAAAGTAGACTCCAAACCAATTTTAATTCTTGTGGCTGAGGCTGCCTCCACTTCTGGACCTGAACTTGACTCCTGAGCGTGGGAGGAATCTGATGCTGGCAGAGGACACAGTGCTCGGTAGAACATCTTTTGGTCTATAACTTGGTGCTGGATGATGTTGCACTCTTGCACTCTGCCAGAGATGATTTGCTTTTCTTCTTTTTTATTTGTACCTTTTTCTATAAAATATTTCACTGTACATATGAATTGGGAAATTTTGCTAGTAGGAGTCAATTACTTCAAATTTCAGTATTATTTTAAAACAATAATGTCTGAAAGAAGAGTTGTCCATGAAAAGTGTTTTAATTATTATCTTTTTATCCTCATCCGAGGACATTTTTCCATTTTTTGTTCAGATGAAGTGGGAGGGAGAGAGAGGAAAAGAGAAAGAGAGAGAAACATCAGTGTGAAAGGGACACATCGAGTGGCTGCCTCCCGCACAACCCAGCCAGGGCCAGGGACAAAACCCGGGTCTCTTGGGACCGCAGGCCGACATTCTAACCACGGAGCCAAACCGGTCAGGGCCATGAAAAGTGTTTTAAAGTGGGCAGTTCCAAACAAAAGTTACTGCTCTATGAAGTTTCTGTTTTCCTCCCTCAAAAATATAAATGATGCCTAGAACCTATTGAATTACAAGTGTTTTCTAGAGGACTAGCAATATACATCTGACTTTCTTTTTGCTCATCTTTTTCATTGTGGGGGGAGATTTAATTTTATTTTTAATTGAATGTATTAGGGTAACATTTGTTAATAAAATTATATAGGTTTCATGTGTACATTTCTCCAGTACATCATCTGCATATGGTGTTGTATGTTCACCACCCCAAGTTGAGTCTCCTTCCATCACCATTTATCTCCCCTTTATCCTCTTCTACCTCCCCCAACCCCCTCTTCCCTCTGGCGATCACCATACTGTTGTCTGTGTCCATGGGTCTTTCTTTTTTTCTTTGCTTAATCCCTTCACCCTTCTCACCCAACTCTCACCCCCATATCCCCTGACATCTGTTAGTCTGTTCTCTGTATCCATAGACTGTCTCCACTTTGTTGCTCATCTTTAAGTACAGACTTAGGCTGTCCTTCCATGGCATCCAACAGCTGGATGTAAAACAGAAAACTAAGCTCATCTGCCAGATGGTTTGTTTACATTAAATCCAACATCTGGATATTTCTTAAACATTTAGATGATTGGGTGAGTTTTTCACATTACATCTGCATATTTTGGGCACTTTACTGCTGTGTGGTACATGTGTATGTGTGTGTAGAAAAGATGCTACCCCTCAGACAAAACAAGCCAGAAAATGGAGCAATGAGCTTTGAATTTCAGTGCATTCTGTGAACATCCAACTCTGGACTCAAGGACCAATTAACTCAAGTTCAAATTACAGAAAATTTTTGAATGTCAATGACAGAGTATGAAAGACAGGATAACTTCTGTAGTATTCAACTCAGGAACACCAGTAGCTACTTAGACACAAGTTGATGGAGGACATCAGAGGCCACCCGGCTAATATCAATTTAGACTTTAGGAACTTACCTGTTACCAAGGAAAAAGTCAAGATAATGTTTTCTAGATTTAGTATTTTATTTTCTTAGAGATGAGTTTAATTAAGATATATGCAGAGCTGTGCCCTCCACATTAGATGGCACTTATCTCTGGGAAAGCACAATTTTAGATGCCAAACAAGCAAGTACATACTCTAGGGATTGTTCATCTAATGAGCAACACATGCTTGCATTTAGGAAGACTTGGTGTTTTGGAGCTCTTTCATATGTGTGGCCTTGTTATCCTCACTTGGTAATAAGAACCATCTACAAATGCAAGTCTTTTAATTGTTTTGGTGCAATTCCCATTAATTCATGAGCAGAAAATAAAATGGGAAGGGAAGGAACATTTGTTGAGCAAACCTAGAGTGGAATACATTACATCAGGGGATTTCAAATGCAGTTATTTAATTTTCACCATTAATTCTAGGGTAGAGAATATAAAAACCAAATTTGCTTTACCTCAGAAAAGTTGGGTTTGAATTCTGCCTTTGATATACAGAAGCTAGCTGCGTATCTTTAGTCATGTTATTTGAATAATTTCTGAGCCTGTTTCCTTACATATAGCATGGGACTATTATCTCCCTCATATACTTGTTATAAAATTTATATGAGATAATGTATGCTAAGTATGGGTTAAGTATACAAAACTGATCACATGAATAATACTCAATAAATGTTATTTGCTATTTAACAAATGAAGAAACAGGCTTAGAGTTAATGGTGGTCATACAACTAAAATGTCCCCAAGGAGAGATTAAATTCCTATCTGTCTCCAAGCCTTCTACTGTGCTCCCTTCATCATTTGAATATTGCTTATTTATAGAAACAATGATTTCCACAGTTCTGTTGCTTTTATAAGATTCATCCCAAAATAGCATCTTGTAAGTTATATAGTAATTTCACACATCTTTATTTCCCATCTTGAAGTGTTATCAAAATGAAACAGATGAGTGCATAGCAATGGTGATATTGATGATATGTTATGGTTCTTATGAAAGCCTACAAGTAAGGTATCACAACAGCATATGCATTCCCATTGCTTTCACTTGGTTTTATTAGCAACAACAGCCATCCTAAGGTGGCAGGGTCTAGCCCTTACTCTGTCACTATACATCCGTGTGACTGTGGACTACATGATTAACTTTACAAATATTTACCATGAACCTGCTTTGGGCAATAGGATTGTAGGACGAACCAAATGCAGACCCTGCCCTTAAGGAGAATATCAGAGGAACCCTTAAATACACAATGAAGTCTAATAAGTTGCTATCCATGTGTGTTGTGCTTTGGGAACAAGTGAATATAAAATGTCCACTGACGAAGTCCTTATGGAGAAAGTACCATTGAGAGGACCTCAGAACATCAACAGGATTTGGTAAGGGAGATGAGCAGGATCCCCAGAGGTGGAAAATGCAGAGTGTCTTTGGGAAAGCAGCTCTACACTTTGGTTAGAACACTGGGCGTATTTAGATGCCACTGAAATTACCTGCTCACTTCGCTCACACCATAGAGGGCCATGCTAAGGAGTGTGAATTTGAAGCTATGTCGATAAGGTAATTTTAAGATGTTTCACTATTACATAGTTTGATGAGTACTGGGCAATGAGAAGTTCCTTGAGCCAAGATTAGGGGAATTGGTTTGCATGGGGAAATGTCAATTAAAGGCAGCTGATAAACTAAACTAAAATGTGATGCTTCAAATTAGCTGGACATCCTCTCTATGTCTATGTTTACTTATCAATAAAATCATTGGGCTGGACTTGGTTTATTTTATAGGCCTCTTCCAGCTTTTATTTTTTGAGTCAGTATTTTCTAAGTTGTATTCTGTTGAATGTCATTTCTGCTAGATAACATTGTGTGCTGTGTCACTTAAAAAAAGAAGAGTTCTTTAAACAAATTTATGAAACATTGATTAAAATAGTAATAAAGTTTGTTTTGGAAAGGACTTCTCAGAGTCTTATTCTGTTAATGTTTATTAATGCTCATTATACATTTCCAAGATAGAGAGTATACGTGTATTGTTTTCTACTTTTAAGGGACCATGGAATCCTTCTACCTTACATCTTTTGGTGTCAGAGTTTTATGAAACATATTTATTTTAATGAGTGTCCCACTATGCATAGTAAATGTTTTACTAAAATTGCAGTAGGCCTTGGTTCTCTGTTTTAAATTATCTGTGCAGTGTTACTTTAGAGACTCAGGTGGTACGTACAAGAATTTGAGTGACATATTTTCCCCAATACTTTAAGAGCCAGTAAGGAGAGACAAACCTGTAAGGTATGCAGGTAGCTCACCCCATATACTGCTGATATTTGAAAGTAGAATAGTTGTTTCCTCAGCTATCCAAGGAGAAGTTTGTGCTTCTTGTAGTAGATTATAGTGGTACCTAAACTCTTTAGTAAAATAATTCCTCCTTTCTCTGGAAGGATCATTGTCTATGCCTTATGAGGCACTTTTTGGAAGGGGAAACACATAAGGTATTGAGAAAGGAAGGATTAATTGACTAGACCGTAGACTGGAGCCATCAACCCCTGGCTTTCAGTAGGGTCGTGGACGTCATGACCAGAATGCCCACACATCTATCAAAGTAAGATCTCCTCAGAAGGAAAAAGTGTTAGAGAGAGTCTTAAGTAAGATATAACACTTGTCAGAGGAAAATAAGAAAATTGTTCCAGATGGTTGAGACTGTGATGAAGAGGGGCAGAGGTCAGAGGAGGCAAAGGCTGGTGAGGAAAAGAAGAGGAGTGTGAACTCCTGGGGGACTTGGACAGGTAGCTTAAACTTCAACAGAATGGAAATGAGATTCCAGTGGAAAAACTCAATAAAGAAGAAACTCTAAATACTTTTTTTTTTAATGTTGATGCGTCACAATCAACACATTCTTTTTTTTTTCCTTCTTCAGATAGAGTAGGAGGGAGAGAGAGAGAAACATCGACACGAGAGAGACACATCAAATGGTGCCACCCACACGTCCCCAATAGGGGCCGGGGACAAACTGCAACCGAGGTACATGCCCTTAGCGAGAACCGAACCCAGGACTCTCTGGTCTGCAGGCCGACGCTCTAACCGCTGAGCCAAACCAGCCAGGGCGAAACTCTAAATACTTTAGCACACAAAACCAGTATTTAAGGGATGTCATTTAGTATTAAGTAGACATAGTTGTCAGGGTAAAAGAAGTTCATGATAAAATGGCATAACGTTTAAATGAGAAGATGTCCAAGTACAATGTATGCATAGTCAGTTGCTTCCCCCCTTGCCATGGCCTGTTTGCACCTTGCTGCTGAATGTACTAACAGTTCCCTCTACTGCCTCCTGGCAAGATGGTGTGCATGCAGGCAACACTGCCTCATTTAGTGTTAGTTATTTTAACCATCTTAAAGAAATACCGAAATGAGGCATATGCTTTTTTCATTAACTACTCTCTAGACTTGGAAGCATGACAGGTTTTTAGTTTATTGGGTTTTGTTTGTTTTTTTTAACAAAATATATCTCTTCAGAAACGGAAAGTATTTAATTTTACCTAAACCTGAGCTTCCTCAAATCTGCTAAAATGAAACAAAACAGAAGGGCAGTTTTGTTTCTGTTTCCACAAAACGTGTGAAAGCGGAAAAGCAGGATGTGCCTTCACCAGATTGTCTAAGCACTCTGGCATTACAGTCGCGTGAGTGTGCTGGGCTCATGTGACTTTGGCCAAATTATCTTCATTGGTTTATTTATCTTGGAAAGTAATATTTACACTGCAGAGTTGTTAGGACTGAAAAGTACAGTATAGGTAAAGGCCTCAGTAGAGTTCTGGGACCATGGTATGGTTCACATTCCGCTACTTTAGCTCTTGAATTTCTTTCACTCATTACTTTAAAAAATAAAAAATACTTATTGATCACTTTCTAAGTATTGGGAAGACAACAGTGTACCAAATAGAAAAAGTTCCTGCCCCTATGGAAACTATATCTCAGGGAAGATGGATAATAAATAAGCAAGGAACATTATAGTATATCAGCTATTGATAAATGCTGTAGCATTAGGAGTCAAATAACTGGTTTTTTAATCATTGGTAGTTTCCTGGATAGCCTAAAGCAGTGATTGATTTACCTGTATGGCTATGGATGCATTTTCCTACTGAATGAATACGAAAGCAGATGCCTTGCAGTCAGGGTATAGCAGGATGATCATTTAATTTATGGTTCAAATCAGGACTCTTTTGAGAGTGAGGATTGCTGTGCGTATCATATAGGGACAATAGATGCAAATTGGGACTGTCTCAGGCAAAGTAGGGAGATATAATTACCTCAGTAACCAGGGACGTAAGCAGAAGCATTTCAGGCAGGCGGTGCTAATATCAGTGTAGCATGGTGTAGGCAGCACTGGGCAAAAATGATGTAGTCCTAGTAGTAAACATCTGGATAGGGTAAGATTAATGGCATCCAGAGGCTAAACAGGATTCATAAATAAAGTAGTTCGGAGTCAACTCAGAAGTTTGTGTCCTGATGGAAATAAGCTGCCAAGTATGACTGTATCTATCCTGGCTGCCCAGCTGCAAGGCAGCCAGAATCTAACCTTATATGGGTCCTCCTGGGCTTCCCCCTGCCCCCACACCCCATGTCTCTCTCTCTCTCTCTCTCTCTCTCTCTCTCTCTCTCTCTCACACACACACACACACAAACACACACACACACACACACACACACACACTTTAAAAATGAGGAAACAAGTTAAAATGTAAATGTCTTCATTTATTTCCTAGGCAAGGAAGTTTGTCTTTACCTTAGCACGGGATGGAGAGAAAAATGTTCTGTAAGGAAAAGAAACCCTTGACTTGGGGTCCCAAACCAGGGCATCAGACAGCAGACAGGAAAATTTTCTCTGAAGGGTCATTCCTTCAACTCAGACCACATAGAATAGGTACAGATTAAGCCCTACGGAAGATGAGGTTACTCTTTAGATTTAAAATAATGTGATATACAATATTATACTCTGAGGAAGACATAAGCAGAAGGAAGAGAGTCATAATAAATTCAGATGATAGAATAGTCTGATGAAAACAATAATAAACACATTTAAAATAATGATATAGAACAAGACTCAATAAAGTTATATATAAATATGAACTAAAATACTTTAATATAAATTTGAATATATTTTACATCATTTTGTTAATTAGTATTAAACACATAGTATTACCATACACATAAGCTATTTATCAACATGAGCTGTTCAAAACATAAAACTCTGACCTTATGTAATAGACGTCATAGAATTTGCCCACTTACACATATTAGTTGCATAATTTCTTTCCCTGAAATTTCCAATTGTATATTGCTTTATTTAATGTGCATTTTAGTTCTTCATGTCGCAGCATACACACAATGGTTTATATTTAGTATTCTCTAAAAATACAAAGGAAAACTAAAAGCAAAGGCCTATGATTGATTGCACATTTAAATAAATGCACTAGAGATTGAGACAAATGCGCCGAGCGTTTGTTTCAATCACTGTGTCGTCACACAATTGAATAAACACACATGTACAATACAATGTTTAATTGAGTGCAGCAAGTACATTTATTTTAGTGATTGCACCATTGAATATTCAAGCAAAGGCACTGAGTTCACTTTGGTGGAGCTGAAGTTCTGTATACATACACAAGTTTTAAATTTTTCACTGACTTTAATAGATCACAAGTACCCACATAGTTTTAAAGAATTGAAGTATGTTTTATTCACTAAATTTGCTGTTAATGAATTTAAATGCATTTGAAATCTGTTTATTAGCTCTCTAAGGAAAAAAAAAAATTCTTAATGTTTCTTTCTCTTAAAATATCACTTTGGTCTCTCAGTGCGGATGAAACAGGACATTTCCTCTGTGCCCGAGTAGTTTTTCTATGACTATCTCGTCTGGAAATTGCAGTTCCAACTCTTTAGGCATCAAGCATTGGACTCATTTTGCTTTAGGATTGTTTGCACAGCTTCAGTCAAATTTAGTATTACCTCGTGCATGCATGCTCATCTGAGGGCCAAATCTGGGCTATTAGGTCTGAAGGCCCAAATGGAGCTTGCTGGATTCTTTCATGCCTCCTTCATGCTCTATTTACATAGATGCTCTTTTTCAGAAGTGCTGCCATATACAGATTTCTATGTCATTTCCATTAGTAGCATCTTGAAAGGAAGGGAAAAGAAAATAAAAGCCAAATAGTAGTGTTTGCTTTACTGTGTCAGCTCTCTAACATCTGTTCAATTTTCCAGGTGTGATGGACAGGTGGTAATGAATGTTCAGTACCAGGTACCCAAAATAAAGTTGCTCAAGTAACAAATTTTATAGTTTGATCATTTTTCCTTGAATGTGTTCACTTTAATTTTCTTTCTTTAATAGGTACTTAAAAAATTATTCTGCTAGCCCTTTTCACATTCAGGGTTTATTATTTGGAGAAATATTCCAATAGATCATTCTAACAATAGGAACATTGCAATGTTAGTCCACTGGTAATGTTTCCAAGAGTGAGTTCTGCAAATTTAATTCCAAGTAATGTTACTTGGGGAAAAGATACATTGCCAAATGTGTTTGGGAAAAAATGTACATGATAATAATATTAGCTAACTTTGATGAAGTGCTTACTCTGTGCTTTGCTTACATTAATTGGTTGGAGGTCCTTTCCCCCTACCCCCACACTCTCTCTCTCTCTCCCTCTCCCTCTCTCTCTCTCTCTCTCTCTCTCTCTCTCACACACACACACACACACACTTTACAAATGAGGAAACAAGTTAAAATGTAAATAACTTCCATATTTGTTTCCTACATACAGATGCACAAAATTCATTAACTAAGAATTCCTGTCATACATTAACCTGGTTAACTTTATTTAACCCAGTTTTTACCAAACTTATATGATAGAACACTTTGCATACAAGATTTTTTAGAACCCCACAGGTCACACTTTAGGTCACTATATTAGGAAAACAAAAATAAG
Organism: Molossus molossus; assembly: GCF_014108415.1. Lineage (NCBI taxonomy): Eukaryota > Metazoa > Chordata > Mammalia > Chiroptera > Molossidae > Molossus > Molossus molossus. Next base: position 56,151,638 of record NW_023425402.1, on the reverse strand, counting down.
TGAGATTTACCGTCTTTATAAGTCTTAACAACAACAGCAGCAATAACAACAAAATGCCTTGTTATTCCAAACATGGAATAACATAATTTTAAAAAATCACTTACTGATCAGAGTAGTTAAATGACAGATCATTCTGATGAAAAATCAGCTAAACTGGTTGCTTGACGATACCTATTTTTTCAAATGATTATTTGCATCTTTTCTTTAATATAAAAGGTCATTGCTGGATTATTCCAACATAACTCATTGAAAAGTGAACAATTAAGTCAACCAACCAGTCATGATGCCTTATAACTCATTTTTCTTTCCACTAAACTGATTGAATGGAATAGTTGGTTTGCCATCAAAACGTTTTAATGGTATTTTTCTTGCCAGTGCTTCTTATATTTTTGTAGGTTTACATTAGAAGGGAGTTATGTATAATTACATCCAAAGTAAATATAGCCCAAAGAACAGATTATTTAACCACTGGGTAAGGTTTCATGGCAAGGAGAGAGATCCTTGTGCTTGTATTTAAAAAATTAGTGAGAAAAAAATTAAGCTGTTTTTATTCTTCCCTTCTCTGAAGCATTGTCTTCTCTTTCTTTTTCACACGACAGAACATATACATGATAATAAAACATAAATAGTTTTAAAACCCATTTTATATCAGTTAGATAAAAACAATATAGAAAGCATTGCTCTTTAATGACCACTTATAAACACATGCACATAGTTTTATTTTGCTCTGACAGAATGTACATCTGGGGTGAGCCACAGAAATAAGAATAAATAATAGCACAAACTTTGAGAGAGAACTAAATTAGGCTTCAGCTTGATTGTCCTCAGATGTTTTTATTGCCATTTTATCCATCCTCTGCTTAGCTTTTGCTTAAGATGTTGGTGAGACGATGAAAGCTGAAGAGTAAATAGGTGCTTCAATAAATGCAAACAAATGAGTGCTTTCCTAGCAAAGAATCACTGAAAATCAGCCTTTCCTCTGAAGCTAATCCCTGGATAGCTAACACTGTGAATTTCCCCCCTCAACATGCACACAGATGGGTTGCCACTGAGGATGACAGATGAGTTGTGTTTGGTGGGATTAATGCGCATTATCATGTTAATGGATGCTTAGGTGAGGTCTGAGCAAGTGCAGGCCTGGGCAGACTTACTGGGTTTTGCACAACTCTGTGCTCATGCTCCTATTCTCTTTCTTCTTCTTACTAATAATTAACTTGTAATGTTTAACATTTCTAGCCTACCAAATGATCCACAGACTACTGCTTTCCTAAGTACTTGGAGCATTTATAGATCCAACATCATGAGCTGTCCTTTGACATGCAAAATGCAAGCAGTCCTGCCTGATTTGTCCTTCCATTGCCTTTGTGCATCAGCTCCCTCATAATCCAGAGTCTACTTTGTTGCAATCGCTTTTGAAATCTGACATATTGATCAAGAGTTTAGCCTTAGTAACTACTGCACATATATCAACTGTTGTTGAGCATGTCAGGTCACATTTGATGGCAAGATGATGCTGTATTCAACCAGAGGGACTCCTGCAGCTCACAGGAGTTGATTCTGTTCGCCTCACCTGACCAGAAAGGTATGTAGTTGTATCATCATTAACGTAACAGGATGTCATAACGTCAGTTTAGGATCTCTGTGTGAGGCAGAGGCAATGGCGATATCACCAAAAAGATAAAAATAAAAGCTTTGCCTTGCTGGTGTGGCTCAGTGGATTGAGGGTCCTCCCGTGGACTGAGAGGTTCTGATTTCATTCTCAGTCAGGCCACATGCCTGGGTTGTGGACTTGATCCCCAGTAGGGGACATGCAAGAGGCAGCCGCCCGATGTTTCTCTCTCACATTGATGTTTCTATCTCTCTCTCCATTCCTCTCTCTCTCAAAAATCATTAAAAACATACGTAAAAAATAAAAACCTGTCAGTATTCTATAATGGCTTGCAGTTTTTAATTAAAGCAAAAATCAATAAGAATTAATGTCAGACTTTTATGTCCTTTTGAAATTGTGTAGAAATAGCTGGGTGTTTTCCAATTTAGGTTAATTGAGCAAACTCCTTTCTTATGAATAATTGTATCAATAATACCAAATTAATGTAGACAAACCCTTACAGGTCTCTGCTTTAAAAAATACTATTGCAAAAAATTATTTCTGTGTCACAAAGATGTCCCTCATACTTTAAAGTAGTATGTATTTAATAGTTTGGTAGTTCCCTGAAATTCACTTAAAATCCTTTTAGAAGAATTTCCACATCACTCTGAAGTGAGAAGCATGTAAGAGGAAAATATGTCACGAGTTATTGATTTCATGTATTAATTAAAACAATTGGCTCACCAATAGGGTGATACCTATGAATAGATGGACCACAGGTCTCTGATTGCTAGAGAGAAGCTAAGTTTACTTCTGAGCGTGGCTGTCCACAGTGCCCCTTTTTATTCCCAAAGGTTCCTAATTGTCTGATGTACCCATAAACCAAACTAGTGGATTCTAAATGAGGCTGTCCCATATTGAGAGCATGCCAGAGAGGGAAGGTAATGCCTGGCACAGAATCCCCACTGCCAGAAAGCAGATCAGAACCACTGGGTCTGCAGGAGGGCACACTGAGGAACAGGATTTCCTTCTGAGGAGAAATCAAGGCTAGAACTCAAATATCCAAATAACTCTTTAGTGTCTTTACAGTAAATTTTAAAATTTTTCATTCCCAAAATAATGAAGAATGTTAACTAAAAATGCATGATTTCTTTTTTAATCCAATCATTGATCTACAATAGCTTGTTCTACATGAAATCAAAGTATCACATTGATTTAATATAAAATCCTTAGTTATCTGAATTGATGAAATTTTGGCTATGTGCATTAGTCCCATTAACTAATCAATTAATTCTCACATCAACCTTATAGGTCAGGTTATTTCATGGCCATTTTATACACAAGGAAACGAAGATCAGAAATGTCAAGTAAGTGAGGGATGCACACAGCGAAAAACTGGGAGATGAACTAAATACACAAATATTACTGATCTCAAAAGGCTCAGTCTTAATATGTATGATGTACTAAAATACGTAAACACAACCTATGGATAAACTTGCTTAATGTCTGAAATATTGCTCATTTCATGCTGTTCTAGAAATATCTTTGGTGTCAAAAAAGTTCACATTGACAGAAAATTACCCAACTGCTTTATCACTTTCTTTCACTTATTTCTATTTTTATTTTATTATCCCATTTTATAAGTTTCTTCATCTGTTCTAATGTATGGCTGAATTTGAATAATTGACAGAACAATCATTAAGGCCAGTGTACAGCAGCCAATCAGCACACTCCACAGACTCTTCGGCAATGTAGCCACAAAGCCACACCTACCTGTATTAGAAGAGAGAATAAAAAAAAAACATTTAGTGTATCTGCATGTAAATCCTTAATGCTGTGTGATGAATAAAGTTAGATACCATGTTTTTGAGAACCAACTTTAGGTTATACATCAAAAGTAATCTTGGGTAGTTATTCCAAGGCCTGCAAAAGGCTACTGAAAAGATATGAACAGAATAAAAAACACCCCTCTTAGTTCATTAACTAAAGCATGAAATAATAGTCATTATCTTTTTGACCATAGTTTCTCTATCTGAAACCTAGATATTAATAACTTTGTTACCGTAGTTAGCTAGATACTAATAAGGGAAAAAAAGAGCAGGGGCCAGACATTGTTGAGCATATTCAACAAGGAAACAGAGGCCTGTTTGCTTTACCAGGGTGTTACCGCTTCATAACCTCACACACTCCCATACCCTTGGCCTAGAGAACTACTGGTCCATCCCCACAGACGACTGGAGGAAGAGATAGAAAAAAGGAGGAGATAAGGACATGTGCAATAAAGTCGAAATGTCACATGGGGAGATACCTAACAATAGAGGACTCTTAGTCTAACCTAGGAGAAAGATTGTTGGCTAGGGATTGAACCCCGATGCAAGCCTTCAAAAGCCTGGAAAGATAATTGGTTATTTTGAAAAAGCTCCTAGTTAAAATCTCAGGAGACACATGGCTCATTCTCTCTCTCTCTCTCTCTCTCTCTCTCTCTCTCTCTCTCTCCCCTGCACTCACCCCATTCATGTGCGCTCTCCCTTCCTGGGAGCACATGCTCTTCCAGGTCTAGTGGCCACCTGGGGCCTGCAGCAGACTGCGCAGGCTCAGAAGGACTACGAAGCCAAAACTCTGGGCACTGGCCTTTGCCTTGGCCTAGTTGAAGACATGGTTGGACTTCTTCCATGGCACGAGAGAGGGAGAAGGGACTTCGGAAACCCAGGGCAATGGCAGATTTCCCAAATAAATCTTGCCAAGAGATCACCATCTCCCAGGCATGGGTCCTGGAATTCTTTCCTTACCATCCCATGGAAGAGGCTCATTTCCTCCACCGACCTCTTCTGTCTCACATTATTAGTTTGTTATAAGAATAAATGTGATACTGCAGTCAAAAGATCATTTTAATTCAGGGTAATCCTTAAGGACTCAAGTAGGGCCTCACCATTTAGGGAATTTTTACTAAAGTTCCACAGAAAAGAATTTTCCTGGTTTATTTGTACCTCTTTAGTACCATTCCAAATATGCATAGAGTCACAACATAGTTTTAATATTATTTGTATATTTCATATTTTTAGTAAATATTAATTCATGAGACTCATACCTCAACAATAGATATAACTTTTATGATCAAGGGCTAAATGCTTTGTGATAATAACTGAGTCTGAGAGTAAATTTCACAGAAATTGAAGCGTAAAGGAATATCCTTCTCATTTCAATATTTGTGCTTTCCAAAAGGTTCCTCAATCTCAGATAATAGCCTCTGTGGTAGGTTTTCTAAAAGGAAATATACGTGTGGTTAGGAAAAAGTTGTATCTTTCAAAATATTAATTAACCCAAAATAATTCAAATTAATATAATATTTTTTGATGAGCTGAGGTTTTCACCCTCTCACACATAGAGGTCTAAAGAAATGAAAGGGGAGGAGGAGGAATTCAGCAATTTTTTAAAAAAGGATTAACACATGTTATCACCACTGCTCTCAGACGCTGACCGTGTGCCGCTTCCTGTGGGTCTTCCCTGGGGAGCTGCAGCAGCGGCGGCTGAGGACAGACTGCTCTGAGGACCCGCCTGGGCCCTCTCCAGCCACAGGACCCTTTAGGCAGACAGTGAGTCCTGTGTCCTGAAGGACCCTCCACATTAGGTGGGTTGTGGGTCTTTGAGAATAAATCTCCAGCAGCTAGGATCCTCAGTCCGCATATATAATCTTCCACTTTCATCATTCGAAACATGTCAATGCCTGTTGCCAAGGAATTAGAAGAGAAAGAAAGGCTTACTCTGCAAAACTTCTTTACAGGAAAACGTGTGAAATGAAAATTATTTGAAGTAATGCTCCAATTATGCGTTCTGAAGTCAGGCATTATTCAAAATGATACTCCTCCAACATGCCCTGTCCCTTCAGAGGGGTCTCTGCAGGTAGCCTTTAGGCTGAGAGCATCCTTGCACTCTGTTTACCTAATGCTGCACTGTGCACAGTGAATCTTTACCATCACAATATGGCTGGCATCGCAGGGGTTAACCCACTTTCTCCTAGCCTTTCTCAGAGCTTTGCTCTTTGGAGTGGTGGGTTTATTTTTGTGATTTGAAGACTATCTGCCTCCGCTCTGAATAGACAGAAGCTGTGACATTGGGCTCTGATCCACACACGGAGGGGGCCGGTGCCTGGGAGGGTTCTATGTTAGGTGATGCCCTTGGAGAGCAGATTTGTAGCTTAAAGGAAAGTTATTTCTGCCAAATCATTTCAAATGTGTTGTTTAGTTAAGTTCTCTTCCTTTTCCTTCTTATTTTCAGATAGATGTAATGGTGTCATTTTATCTCCACATAGGAACTTGTGTCAACAGCTCCCTCCACGGACCATTCCCGAGAGTTGCAATGTCACAGTGTCAGAATCTTGTATGCGTGATTGTTTTTGTTTTGTTTTAAGCTAGAGATGATTTTTTTTTCCTTTTTTTCTTTTTTTAACTTCTGCAAACCTCGCTTTCCCTTTGATGTCTGTTGTTTGCTGAGCTCTCTACTGGTCATAATAAGTCCATACAATCCCGGTCACATGTCCTTGGGCAAGTCTGAAGCTCTACTTCCACTCCCCTTGAGCCAGTTGGGGCTTTCTTTGTTACTACTTTAGTCCTCTGTTTAAAAATATTTCTCAGCTTTTATGTTCTTTAAGGGTAGAACAACTAAACTTTTATTTTCTCTAAAATTTGATTGTAATAGTGTGTGTGTGTGTCTTTCCTTTTTGTTTGTTTTTTAAAGATTTGGGACCAGACTTGGGTATTTCCCATTAAAAACCTGTTGCTCCTATAGGTATCAATGCTTTCAAGCCTGACCATGATTGTAAGATTGTCTGATGAGAATGTATGGACAGGCCTCCTGCACTGAGCCTTTCGCAGAACAGTTTGAGATTGTTTTCATTTGTTGCCTGTTGAGAAAAGCCGCAGGGAAATGTCAAAGTAGTACTCAAGGATATGTTATACTACTTTTAAGCAAAGGGTCATTTTTAATTTTTTATTGTTAGTACAATTGCCCTGTGTGTTTTTCGTAATTCTGCCTTTACATCACGTAGGTTTATTTCTTTCTGCTGCACAGTGGCCCTTTGCGAATCTTTTCTTGCTTTGTGATTTGGAAGGAATAGATTGCTTATCTGTTAGGGTTCTCTCCTCGGATTTTTCTTCCACCTTGATATCTTCCCTCATTTCCTTTGTCCCAGTACATGAATCAGAATAGGAGTCTCTGTGGGAGGGGAAGGAGGACAGGAGACTGAGCAGAAGAAAAATCTGTTTTCAGAAAAGATGCTTTTCTTAAGGGGTCAGACCTGAGGGGAAGTATTGAAAGTCTTGCAAACTCAAAGATCTTCCCCTCCCTCCCCCCAGCTCAAACCCTTAACACATGGGAGATTCAATATTGACTGTCATGTTATCCACTGGGGAATTTCACTAATAAAATTATATCCCTGCTTGACTCAGGTTAAGTTTACATGTTGCCACAATGATGTATTTTATTCTGATTTTATTATTAAACTGTCCCAGCAATTCATTTGAAATTGAGTCATCACAATTACACTAACAAAGTTTTAATGAAGATTGTGAAATTTTTATACAGAATGGATTTCTCCCATGACAGATTGTTATTAGCTTGGACTGCCCAGTGACAAATCAGGTAGAGTAATACTAGAACACAATTCAACAGCATTTATGATCATCATGTATACTGCTGTATCATTGTCCTTTTATTGTATTCATAATGTAGAAATAATATAGAAGAGGTGTATGGTTTATCAAGCGATGACCAGTGGCATATTGCATCTTGTTTAAAAAGGGAGTCAGTCCTCTTGTCTTATTGGGAATATAGAGTTTAACAAGACACTTGCCATCATTTCCTTAACAGGGATAATAAACAGAACAATTCTGCATAAAAGCTCATATCAGCTTCTTTCATGCTTTTTCTTTTCAGAAGGCTGCCTAAGGGTTTAAGCAATTTACTGGGCTGACCCGCATCCTTTCTCTGCAGTCTGCGGTTCTTTTGTTTAACATTAGTATGTGGGCAAACAGCATTCTGAGCTGTGCAGAGCTTATCAGCCCGCGTTCAGTCGACCGGAACCCCATTCTATGTATCTAAGCGGGGCCACATTTAATACTTCACAGTGGGAGCATCTGCAGTTTCCAAAAATGACTTGTTTATCAGATAAACTCTGTCCTTGCTCTGACAGATGTGGTGGATGGTGGATCTTCAGTATCATACTTCTCTCATATAAGGCTTGTACAAAATATGGTATGCTGAGGGACGATGAGACCCAGGCCAGAGTCATGACTAGAATTATTTATGTGATCACTATCCAACTGCCTCAGAATTCACTTGCTGGGTATGGGAAAATTAAGGCAACTCTCAGTTTCCCTTTTGGAATTGAATAAGTAACTAATTCCCATGTTACCTAAAGTGTTAAGTAGAGGAAAGACATTTTCACTGTTAACATAACATAATGCTTTATGATTTCATTGGTAAACACTGTAAGGTGCCTTAGTGCTGTCGTCTGATAAACACCAGGAGCCTGAGGGGGCTGACTGAAATATTGATCATCGTGTACCCAATGGTAACAGAATGTTGGGAAATTAGAAGAATTGGGCTTAAAAGATTTATCTACCATTAACCCAAGATAATGCTAAAATTGTCTGTTAACACAAATGATCTTTTCTTTAGCATTTTGAGTAGAATTTCATGAAGTTATTTTAAACACATTGAGGAATTATAAAACATGCAACTTGGAGATTTTTTTTACTCTGGGCATACAGTATTATGCAATTATTTTGAGAGTGTTGCCATTCTTTACGTATGTATTCATATATATATATATATATATATATATATGTTTATTATGCACATGTGCCAATATTTAGTTCTTTAACAAAATGGTATTTTATTTGACTCTTAATAACTACAGTAATTTCTAATTATGTGTTATTTCTCCAGAGAATCAATTAATTAAAGGATTTTTAAAAAATGTGCACCCAGGATTTAATACCAAGAGATATCCAGTTATGATAGAATAATCTAGACCTTATCCTGGCCTCTTACAAATTCTAAGGCAGCATCTAAAGTGAGGTTAAGTAACATAAGTATGAATAACCTGGTGCCTTCCCACCAGAACTGCAGTCACAGAACAAGTATGATTTTAACTGATTAGATTTGATCCTTAATGCCATTCACATTGCTTGTGGTACTCTTATAATTTAGCACATATGTTACATTTTTGCTCCTACCTATAATTACTCTTCATATTAAAGCATTTTCCCTCTAATTATTTCACTAGTAGTAGCCCCCTTCACCTCTCAGCTCTCTGCTAATTAAATACCTTTAAACATGTCTATGTTATTAATTGTGAAGTGTTACCATGACCATCTGATAAGATAATTATTTGGAAAACCAATTTTAAATTAATAACTTAAATTTCAGTATTCTTACATAGGAATAAAGGCAATATAATAGAGCAAAACAATAAATACTATGAGATGTATCTTTGAAGTCTATGTGGTCAAATTATCGGCAAAGCATAATTTTATTTCTAACCAAAGTAAAATTAATAGAATGTATAAATCAATACAATTCTAGGAAATATAATGATGTGTTTTTTTCTCATTTCCTCCACATTTGCCTATAGAATTCAATGCCCTTTTTAAGTATAGTTAAATACATCCATGCACTGTCTTTTTACAGCAGGCTTATCAAAGAAGCAGCCATTAAGAAATATATTCAATATCAGACTAGAAGACATTTGTGTGCCTTACCCTACTCTCACTAATGTGTGCTAGCCAACTGTTCATGCAGAAATTGTAACTGTTAATGAGGGTTAAAAGGAAATTTTAAATTAGGTGTCATCTTTTGAGTAAGGTACCTCGACTGTTGTATTCTGTCTAATATTTATTTTCCATCTTCCCTCTTGCTCTTCACACAGCCCACCACTAAAAAAATAATAATTATTACCATATTTTTCAAACAAAACACACACACACCCTTTCCTGGCCCGGTGCATTTTCTGGGTCTAACATTTCTGATTGCACACTGTTTTTCCTAACACTAAACCCCATGTGTCATATGTCTTGCATGGCTGCAGACTTTGGCCTTTTCACCTGCTGTTTTGGTTGGCTTTAGATGCAAAGAGAAGAATATGAGAAAGAGAAAGGGGGAGGGAGGGAAGTTTGGTAGACTGAAGCTAAAAAAAAATGGCAAATGTTTTTAGCGCCTTCATCTAGACATGTGTCCCCTCACTCTGTGACATGGCTGCTCCAGTGTTGCCATGGTGAGGATTTCTAATCATCCCTACACATGACAGGCTCCTATTTGTCTGCACTCCCTTGGGTGTAAATTTCTAGGCTTAAAAAAAAATCCATGTGAGCGTATCATCCGCCGTGCAGATGTTTCACTGCTTTAGAATACCAGGCAGCTGCTTGTGCCACCGTAGACAGCTAATTGGAGACTGCATCGTAGGAACAGAGGCGTAATTATGGCATAAATACACATCCTCTGGTGCATCATTGTATCTCTATTAACAGAAAATTTTAAACAGTGCTCAGAGTGTAATTAGTGTAGTTGATAAAGTTGTAAAACATGTAAATAAGGGAAATAGCAGGTACGTGGCCAATCCACTACCCAGCACTAGGGGATGCAGATTATTGCCTATTTAGAAATAATTAGCAAAGCTGCATTAGCAGAGCCTGTGTCCAACAGAAGCAAGGCAAACATTTATTCTGGTAACAGCTCTTTCTGTGCTAGCCATGAAAATCTACTAATATTGGTAATTTAGCCCTCATTACCAGAGGATAAAGCATGAAAAGAGCTCAGACATGAAATATGACAAGTAATATTAATTTTTATTCCAGAGGAAAGGATGCTTCCTTGGGTTGCATGCTGATTTCTCGGCAGGGTCTCAGCAGTGCGTGCGGAGGAGGCGGTGGGTAGCTGGTAGTTGAGAATTCAGGATACGGAGTTGACTCCCTGCTGGAGGTATACCCTGGGGTGGCTATGACAGTGGCTGATGAGGCATGCCACTGTTAGTGCCCAGCCAAACCTCAGGTCACAGTTCAAAACAAGCACTCAGCCATTAAACTTCAGTCCTTATGGGCCTGTGAGGGTTACGTCCTCATTCCTGCTCTTTTCCACCCTCCCAGCCCTTTTTCTCTTTCCTCTCCGATGTTTCTTTTTCTCTCCCCTGGAATGATTTTGCAGAGCTGTACAGGCAATCAGATTGATTTTTGTGCTTGCACCGCCCTTTGCAACGTGCTTCTGATAATGAGCTGCTGTTGTTGAAGTGGAGAGCATGGGAGGGGTGGTTCAGCTGCGCCTTAACTACGTCGGGAGCCCTGGATGAGAAATGATCCTTTGGCTCATATACAGCGAAGATTGTGTCACTGAGGACTATCACCCTGTAACCAGGAATCAGGAATGGCAAAAATTTGGAGCTTGTTTTACAAACACACTTCCTAATGAAGAAAAATGCAAAAGCATGGCTAGTTTCGGGATCCTCCATTCATTTTCCCGACAGTGGGATAAAACAGGCAGAATGTTTGGGGAAGAGCCACCTTTTTTTGCATTAATCTCTTGCTGTTAGCTTGTTCTTTGTTTTACTCCTGAAGCAGGGGGGGAAAGGGCAGAAATTAAAAGGCAGGCCTATGAAATGAACCATGTTGCGTGGCGTTTGTGTCCTTTGCCATTATCTCCTTATTTCCTTCAGGCACAGGTATTGCTTCTTTTCACGTGCTTCTGGGCACACACACAGGAACAGTCGATTTCCTGAATTTTAGGTTGAACTTCTAGGAAAAAGTTATTAGCCTATAGCAAATTAAATTGTCCCTCTCTTTGAGTTTCATGATACGTCCAGAATGCCACATAAAATACTGCAGCTTAAAAAGAAAAGGAGGTAGAATATTTTGGAATTTTAAAAAATGAAATGGTACATTCATGAACATATTGAATACAGAAATGATCCCACCTTCTTCTTCAAATTGAAAACTAAGAATCTAAAGTATAGCTTCAGATGTGATAGACACTGAAAGTTGTCTCTTATCCAGGGCACACTGAAAATAAGTGTTGTGGGTGTTGCTGCTGTGAACAACACCTTTCTATTCTTCCTTTCTATTTTATAGCTTCTTACGGGATAAAAAGGGGATCGTGGCAGCCAAGAAGTACCTTTGCTGTTGGAGAACATGTAAAGAGTACCTATGACCAGATGGACCAATGCATTTCAACCACACAAGCCATGGGAATACTGATCAATATCTGTAGGGCATGGTCACACACAAAATGCAAAAGTGCACACCTAAGTACATACGTACGGTGTCTATCAGTACCCACAGACACAGTGTGATTCTACACGATTCTGAATGGCGAGGAAGCATTGCATTCCCTTTTGCTCTTACCCTTCTGAACCAAAAGCAACAACCTTGACCAGCCATTAACGCACTTCTTCTTAAATTTAGCATATTTCCCTAGCCCAATGAGTTGAAAATTAGTACTAGAATTGGAGTCAGATGCCCTGAATTAAAGTTCTGGTTAAACGTTACCTTGAGCAGGGTAACTTCCTTGGCCTCAGTTTCTTCAACTGTGAAACTGAAACTATCTCCTTTCCCTACTTCACAGGGTTATTACAAGAATCAAATGACATAGGACCTATAGAAATGCTCTGAAGACTCTAAATACGACACAAGTTACTACTTTTATGATTTATCCCATTAGTATCTACATGATTCACTCACTAGGCAAAGATATTAATATATCACACACCCCCAATCACACTTGGACATTTGCCTGAGTTTTAAAACAAAACACAAATAAACTTAGATAATGTTATAAAATTAATCTCTGTGTCTGTACGATGTCAAAACTGCTGATTCATGAATGAAATTGCAGTCAACCAACCAGATGTTTCTTCCACGGGATGCCATATTGCCACTTTAACTGATTTTTTATCCAAGAAACTTACTATGTGTATGGGGATAGGATAAACACTGCATTAGTCATTTTTATTTCAAGTCCATGTAAATAATCTTGTGTAGATCCCATATACCTTGTTAAGTGGACAGCTTCTCACTTTTTTGAGAGAAATTTTTCACATTCTGCAAAGTGAACAGCACTCTGAGAGAATGCCTCGAGGAAAGTTATGCCCAAGTTGCAGAGTTTTCCCAAGGGACCAGCCAGAGGCGCCTGCTGCCTAATAGCCCTTGTTAAGAGAAATCCCGGGTAGAACAAAGCTCTGATTTGCATCATCACAGTTGTTTTAACCCCTCGTCTCCTAATTTCCTGTGTTGGCTTCTGTTTGACAAACAGTTTCCATTTGAGGACAGTTTGCTGCTCCTCTCCACTCCAGCAGGATGCCCACTGCCTTTACTGAATTGGCACCGGCGCAGAAACCTATGCCAAGATCTACGCAAGGGCAGGAGGGACTGAAAGGGAACATGAAGCGAAATGATCCCTTAATTCAAGTGAATTATTGTTACCTTTCTACACATAGTCCTTTTCTCCTCCCTTATTGTTCTTCTTTCAAAAGAGAGGTAATAGGTTCCAAATCAGACCACAAAGAGGATTTTCAGAATCAAGTTAAATTGGAGCACAAGGATTGGGGCTGATGGGAATATGGATTTGCAAGGTGCCAAAGTCTGATCTAATTTACATTCATTTCCTGATTTCCAGCCCTTTGGCATCTATTGAAATAGGGTTTTATTGTAGAGTTCTCTATAAAGTATGTTCTATATATGTTGTTTTAAATTTAATTTGGAACATATAATTTTATGTATTTTCTTCTGTGCAAAACCATATGAATGCATGAATGGTTAAGTCTATGTGTCAAGTATTTAGACTAGTTTTATAATTTCTCTGGTGCTTCACTAAGCAGCTTTCTCCAAAGGGCCTGTAACTCATAATCACAGGGGCTGTTTGTGAATATATTTCTCCGGGTCAGAAATTTTGCCAGCCCTGACAGGCACCCTGGACAGCTTTTCAGAAATCTCTTGGTTATTACTCATCCATTAAAGGAAAAAATGATATTTTGCATCAGTAGTTGTTTCTCTTTCTTTTTCCTTTTAAATTACAGAAATAAAGTGCCCATTGTAAATCGTTCATGCTGGCGGACAATATTGCATGCAGATCAGGCAGACAGCCCATTGGATGGAAATGGTAGGTGGGGGGAGGACTCTGTGAATGAGTAGACACTAGAGGGGTCCTGAAATGGTTTTAGTCAGGTCAAAAGTAGCTCATTAGTGGACAGAACTGCTTGCTGCTCATCCTTTAGGGAGCAAAAAGGCTAATCCATTTGCTCCAAGAGTTTCTTACAAGTTGTTCTATTGTTCATAATAATAAAAACATGCATTTCTACTTATTTTACTTTTCATTTTCTATAATCTAGCTCATGGGTAAACAGTTCTTGAAAAAGCAATAGTTTATATAATAAATTATTAAGTAATAGTTGGTGGCCTGACTGATTTTTTAAAAATCCCCATGAATTTAGGGGAGAGGGAGGGGGAGAGATGATTGTATTTGATCTCAGTGTTTAATATTAGGGGGAATTTAAAGTTTCTTCTTTGTACTTTAACTCTAGCGTTAATATCAGTGGTCCCTCCCTCACCCTACTTCAGAATGCCCTTGCTTGAGAAAACGTAGAAACAGAGAAACTTGCAGTAGAATGGCAAGTTTCTTCCCAAAACCTAACCAAACAGCAGTAGGTGATCTATTGGCAGGAGAGCAAAAGAGGATTCTAGGTTCACAATGATTTTTGAGAACAAAAGTATTTCTAACACATTTCTTATTAAAGAAGAATCAGGTGTGTCCTAGAATCCCAAATATTGTTGCATCTATAAGGGTAAGGAAAGACATTTAAAAGTCTTCAATTCCCTATGTATAAATGGATAAATATGTAAATCTGGCAGAAAGATAAATAATAGAAGACAGATATCAGTATATATCATGTAAAAAGACATATGTTCTCTTCATTTTATGTTTTCTTTGCTTTCATCTTTATTTTCTCTAAATTAGTTCACTAAGCTGGCCTTTTTTTTTTTTTTGCTAATAAAAATAAAAGCTGGCCTGATAAAGACAAACTGAGCATTCTTCAAGAGTCTCAAAGTTCCAGTTTGTTAGCAAACCTCCTGAGGTACATACAGGTCTTTAATTGCTCTGGGCATATTCTGGTTGGTGAAGATGTTATCTGAATTATTCAATACCAAGGAAAGTGTTATTAGCTACAGAGTTAGAACTTGATGACTGCATAGGCAAAGCTCAGATCAAAATTTGTGCTGTCAGAGATTTACTGAGCATTTGTTTTTTTGTCAGGCACTATTCAAAACCTATGTTGATGAAATGAGCTGCTCAGATAGCCAGAACTCACAGTAGCATGGCTATTCCAGCCATTTTAGGTATCCAGGTGAAAACAGTTTGGTGTCTAAAGTTTCATGCCTCCACGGTTGTCTTAAATGAGCCTAGACTAGGCCAATAGCATAGTCCATGTTCTTCTCTGCTTGTTGCTATGAGGATAGGTCCTGGAGCTACTGTCCTTTTGGCAAAATCATTGTGTTCTTCTCAACACCTTTCATGAACTAATTTCTTTTTAGTTTATTAAATGACTTCATGAAGCTAGAAAGTCTTTGTGAGTTTTAAATGATAAAATAGGCACTTGTAGGTTATTGTTGAAAAAATTCATGCCCTGGCCAGATTGGCTCAGCGGTTGGAGCATCGGCCTGCGGACCAGAGAGTCCCAGGTTTGGTTCCCGCTAGGGGCACGTACCAGAAAAAAATAAAAAATAAAAAATTCAGTTATTCCATTGTTTCCTTTAATAATTCCTTTCTGGAAGTGTTATTATTTATATTTTTCTATTTCTACTTCAACTTAATGGGGAGATGGGAATGTGTGTGAAGTTTCAGACTTGAGAATTGAAAGAAATTAAGATTATAATTTTTCTATAAATGTAGAATACAATCTTTTAATGCATGGCAAGTAGCCAGCTTGATTCAAAGTAGAAAATGAAGAGTAAAAGATATGGATGACTAGAGATTGTAGATAATCATTTTGACACTAATAGAAATAGGAGAAAGGAAAGACACATGAGAAGTGTATAAAGCCTGGGCTGGTATGGCTCAGTTGGTTGGAGAGTCTTCCCATGTACTGGAAGGTCACAGGTTGGATTCCCAGTTAGGGCACATACCTAGGTTCTGGGTTTGATTCTTGGTCAGGGTGCAGTCAGGGCATGTATGGAATGCAACTGATGGATGTATCTCTCACATCGATGTTTCTCTCTTTTTCTCTTTCCCTTCTTCCCTCTCTGAAATCAATTTAAAAAGAAAAAAAAGAAGTGGGTAGGTTAACCTTGATCTTGATGTATGAGTACTTATTTAGCATCTTTTTTATAGTTTGAATTTCTTCTTTATTTATAACATATACAGTTCCCTTTTTATTCCTATTTTGCTTCTTTGATTTTACCATATAATTTTTCTCTAGGTATCAACAGGTAAAGGGGAAGTAATTTCATTCTCATATGATTGACTTATGAATACATATGATATAACAGAAAACAAAAATAAGACCTGTGCTCTTTCCAAAGAATATGGAAGATGACACCATCTTGAATCTGTGAGGTTGACAAAAATGTCCTGTCTTAAATTAAAATTATATATGCAAGCCATATATATATTCCTATCTCTATCCATCAAAGGTAAATTGAATATCACTGATTGCACCCCTGAAAGAGAGAATAGGAGGGAGAAAGAATGTTTTCAAATCCCAGACTAATAACTTTTACTTAACAATTTCTAAAAGCAAGCTTCAAAAGAGAATGCTTCCTTTAAATCAGCTGCCACTGTGCAAATTAAATTAGTTCAATAAGTAATCTGATTGCCGTTTGTTATATCATGTAGCTAATTAATATATTATGATTTGAAGAATTCTCTTTATATTAAATGTATATATAATACACATTTTATGGCTGATTTTGCAAAGCAGTTTTTAACCAGCGATAGTACTATATGGCAGCTCAAAGTTAAATTTGGAAGCTAAACTTTAAAAAGATTAGTCACTTGTGCCAGCTTATATCAATACAAGCTGAGCCATTTAAACGCAGTAGTTTACTTCCCTTTGAAATTGTGCATTGTGGGTTTAAATTACTTTTCATTTTTCTAGGTGTTGTTAACAACCCAGGTTTGTGATCTACTTTAATATTATCATCTGAAAATTAAGATGGCAATGAAAATCAACTTTCATAATTATTCTCCAGGAATGATTAAATGTGGTGGTTATTGTATTCTTAAGAAAAATGACACTAATGATGCCATAAAAAAGACATTTAAAGTAGCTAAGTTTAGAGTATCTTACTAACCCTTGAGTGTCTTAATCAAAACTGTTCCCAGATTTTATAGAAACCAATTAATCCCAACTTCTTAGAAAATTCTAGGAAAAAAATTACCTAGATCCACTTCAATAAACATGACTTTAAAGTTCACTTAACAAAACACTTGCACATATATATGTATAAATATGAAGTGATAAAATTAGTATATAACATACTCCTAGGAAGAAAATAAATCATTTTGGAAATAGAAGACTAAATTACTGAACACGTTTTAATATCAGCAAATTCAAAGAATAACATGTTTTGCATTTTGTATTATCTAGATGTTAGGAAACTCACCCACCAAAATTCTCTGACTTGGAAGGAAACATACTATGACAAGTAGTTTAAGAAAACTTTGCAAAGTGCTTTCAAAATATCAGCTGTTTGAAGGAGATACTATTATTAGTTCTGCTTTTCTGGTTGAGGAAACTGAGTCATATAGATTTAAAGCAACCTGACCATATTCACGGGGCTAATGAAAAATATGGCAATGTGAATTCTGTGCTATCCTGCCTCCAGGCTTGTTGGGTGAGGAAATGAGATGATTTACAAAGTCTCATTTACAATAGTGTACAATAGAAGTGGAGGGAGACTGGGAGTAAATCTGATTCTCAAAATTTGTTTGTTTTTGTTTTTGTTTTTGTTTGGTAGAAATCTATAGAAGAAAGAGATCATGGAGGCCCAAAACAAAATAGAAACACCGAAAATTTAAACACATGGGTGCTAGAAATACTCACAAGTCAAAGTCAAGAGTGCATAGTCACTTACTGGACAGGACATGAAGAGAGAGTTGTACACAGAGACAGAAGATAACTGAGTGGATTGAAGAGTTTACTCTATTTTCAAGGATCAACACAAAAGAATATGACTCAAACTTTGAGTAACCACAATGTTTTAACACTTTTCTATAAAGAAAGTCTTCTTTTACCTGCCATGCTTCTCATTGATTAAAAGGAAGGGGTTGGGGGACTTTATTCTTGCATAGATATAATTTGTTTGTTTTAGAAAATTTATTTCTTCAAACTCTAAATTCTTATTTTTTGTTTATAAGCTTTTTAAATAATCTTACTTTTCTTTTGTTGTTAATCCTCACAGGAGGAGATTTTTCCATTGACTTTTAGATGGAGTGAAAGGGAGGGAGAGAGAGAAAGAAACACTGATGTAATGTGAGAGAGACACATTGATTGGTTACCTCCCACATGACCCTGACTGGTACCGAGGATCAAACCTGCAACCCAGGTACATGGCCTTGACCAGGAATCGAACCTGTGACCCTTTGGTCTGTGAGCCAGTGCTCTAACCGCTGAGCGAAACAGGCCAGGGCTTTCCCTTTTTTTATAATAAAGAGACACTAGCTAGATTTAGTCAAATTACATATTCAGGTACCACAAGTGCCTCTAACATAATTGATCTGGCTTCTTTTTGGTAAATTTCTTAAGAGATTCATAAAACATTTTCAGATTTTTAATGTTATAACTTTTTCTACTCTCTGTCCTCTAAAACAAGGGCACATAAAGACAGGTACTCTTACCCTACAATAACTTAATATAATCCATAAAAATATGATTAGTTCAACAAATTATCAGAGAACTGCTAAAATACACGGCCCTGCCCATTACCCCTTCATCCCCACCTTGTTTCATTAAATGCTATGTTTCTGAGTGCCCATCATCAGTACTTAGACGAAGGTGGCTGGGTGTATGTGTAGAAGTTCTCTCCATTAGGCCGCCATGCTTTAAACAGCCACACACTTGTCTGCCATTCTCCTGTGCTTGTAAGGCCTGTAGGGTGCCAAGTTGTTGCTGGTGTCTCTAGCTTTATATTTGGTTTTCTTACTCTGAAGCCCTTGGCTCAGATGTGGCTAAACAATCTTCAGTTTCACCAGTAGGTGGGGGAACTTCTTTCTTTTTGCTTGTCACCATTTTTTTCTTAGGGGGACGGATAGGCCTCTTTCCTGTGGCCTGTCCCACAATACCATGGAAGTGCTCTGGGCTTCCTAGAGTGTAACAGTGAGACAATCAGGTGAAAGGTATTTGGGGAAATAAGAAGCTCAGGTTTAGATTTGTTGACTAAATTAAAGAATGCAAATCAAGGAAATTTAAAGCTATCAATTTATTTTAAAATGTTCTTTACATTTAGTGATTAGGAAAAAACTGGTGGCCTTTAATAAATGTCTTCACTTGAGAAGTCAGATGAAGACAGAAGCCAAATTTCAAACAATAAGTATTACATGATGAAAAGATTGCATATAGTCTGCATGTTAATTCCTTTCGATTAAAGTACAAAATAGAATAAAATAAGATTGAATCTGTTCTATTTTTAAAGATCAACAGAAAAATAAATTACTCAACTCTTTGAGCAACCTGCTGTAATTTTAAAACAATTTTTCTATCAATGAAAGTCTTTTTATCTACCATGTTTCTGTTTAACCTATCTATTCTATTTGTGATACAAGAATGAGGAATATTAGTCATTATTTTTCATTTGCAAAAAAATAAAAAACAAACAAACAAACAAAAAACACTTCTCATGATTTTCTTCTTGTGTTTTTCAAACACTTTCCTCTTTCTTATTTGCAAGAATTACTAGCTGGATTTAGCCAAGGAATTTAAATGTTTCAAGAGTAAGAGACCTTAGTTACAAGCAATGGAGACTAACTTGTCAGGAATAAAAGGCCACTGGAGGATGTGTATTGGGTAGCTCACAGCAGTAAATAGGAGTCAAGATAACAATGACCCATCTAGAGATTAAAATGTGGATTAGTAATTTTAAGCATCAGGATGTATTAGACTGACATACTTGGGTATTTTTGAAGAACCTTTGGCTTCAATAGTACCTTAACAAAACTCTTATAATCGGGAGTTCACAAAGCCAGGCATGTGTTCTCATGCTGAGAAGCAACGAGAAATTAAATTATAAAATGAGGCAGATATCTACTGAAGATGCATAAGATATAGCTGAATTTTGAAAATAATTTACCCCTAAGATATAGTAACTTTGATCTAATTAAAAACTAAAATTGGCTTACCTACTTTGTACTGTTTTTACTAATCAGTTCTATCAAAATATTAACATATGTTGGCTAACCTAAAGGTATGACACACAATATATCTATCCAAGAGTCATGATTTAGAACATAGAATAAAAAAAACTGAAGATAAATACAGATGTACTTCACTATTAAATCATTTTCACAAAGAGTATATCACAAATATTAATAGTCTTTACCAATATTCTAATGTGTCAAATAAAAGTTCCCATGAATGAATTATTTTTACTACCTTATCTTATAAATTTTGTTTAACAAAATAAGCTTAGTAAGCAAAAGATAGCTAAATTCTAAAATCGTTAGGTGGGTCAACCTATAGGAAAAATATACCTATTACGTTAGAAATAGTTTACTACCATGACAATGCTCAGTTCAACCTGATAAACCACACAATCCAAGTCTATTTAAAAACATGTGGTGCTATTTATTATCATGTATTATTTCTCTTGCTCAAGCTCCACTTCAAAGCACATCTATGTCAGTCCAAGTATACCCATTTAACAAATGTACTGAGGCTCAAAGGTATTAACACACATTTTATGCTCTAGTCTGGGACATTGTCATCTTGACCCCTGTATACTGCTGTTAAACACAGAGGATTTACTTTGAAGCTTTCATTTAAGGAATTGAGTTATTATCCTTGCTTGACCTTTGTCCATGGAATATTTATCATGATGCCCTGTAAAACTATAATGTGTGAGAAAAGTGAGAAAAGGAAGTAATGTATTTGTGATTTATAAAGAAAGGAGGAATAGGTATCAATCAGACTTTTAAAATCCATTCATAGGTACCTCTCACATAATCCATTTATAATCTCAATATCCCTCCCTAAAACAATGTTTGTACATTCTTAAAATAATCATTAGCTAAAGTAACTTGAAATTAATCATGATCTGTGAGTTCCAGGATCTGTTGCCAAGTATTGTTTATATTTATTACTGGAAAGGAAAGAGGGAAGCCACATTATTTTTAAAAGAACAGAAAGAAATAGTTTTCAAGCTGTTTCCTTAATGAACTAGAAATAGTAACCCTGTCAAATTTAATATAAAAATAGTGTTATAAGCCTATGGCATCTATTTATTACTGGAGAACAAAAGCCTTCATCTATTTCCTTTAGAGAATGACATTTTTGTAATTCGCTGCCCATTTCATTTGTTCCAAAGGCCTTCGTGGGGTGACAAATATCCCACAGAAATGGCTACTGATACTTGATAGGATAATGTGCAGCCCTCAGGACAAGGGCAAAGGCAGCAAACTTATCATCCTTTCGTTTAGCTTGGCATGGGTCAGTAACAGCGCCAGAGGTGACAGAGGATGTTAAAGTGTGGGAAGCAAGAGCCCAAAGCTGTAGGAGGGGAGTTTTTATAGTTTATCCTTTCTTTTGCCAAGAAGCTATGGAGACAGCTTGAATCACATTGTTGATTTGGTTCACTGCACGCCACACTAACTGTTTCTGGGAAAGAAGAGCAAGGGGGAGAAATACCCAACACTTATGGGTCATTCTCACCAACAGCATGTGGCATTTCAACATGTCCTATAGGAGGAGGAAATGCATATTTAATATTTTAGCTTCAAGTTCATATTTTAAGAATGCATTATCGTGCTGGAAGGTCTGTGGTGGGTAATCAGTAGGACATCGCCATTATATCAACCTGATAATTTTGCAAAGAAAAAGGCATTAGCAATGTTGTCTTTCAGTTGGGAATTTTTGCAATATTGTTTTCTGTGTTAAAGTAGATAAAAAAAAAAAAAAACAAAAAAAAACTACCATATGACTCTTCTTAAAAATGTTAACTTAGAAATGGTTCAAAACTGTAGTTCTTTAAATTTATCATTAACAATCATCCATTAAGGACGATTGACTTGCAGGAAATCTGAATATACATAATTTATTCCCAAGAAAATTAAATCAGTAGAGAACTCTCCCTTTAGAATATTGTAAAAGAATGATATGCACCAGCTGGTATATTACTTTTGATTCTATGAAAAGATCATGTTAGCAAATTCTTCTAAACATTTCCCTGTTTAAAAAAAAGTTCTTCATTAGTCAAGTAACTCGCGTCACGGCTGTCATTGCACGCGGCGACACTGGCAGAAATGGGACGGTTGTGCTGTGATGTCTCTAATGGCACATCTGGTGAAATGATTTCTGTTTTGCAATATTAAGAAATCACTTTTTATGTTACATGTGATTTGAATTAATTTGTGTTAAAAATTGAATTATACAATGCAAACATTCCTAAAGAACTGCTAGGATAAAGAACTAAAACTGGTGACCTCGTTTCACAAGCAAGATGCCACCTCCACCTGAGTGATTAGTAGCTTTGATGAGCATTTTGAACCCTAGTGTCCTCCATAAGAACTGTTGGAGTCTCTTTGAAACATTTATTTTCTTCTTTAAGGAAAAAAGTCCACTTCTGAATTTTTTTTTAAATTTTTTTTCCTTCATTAATTTGAGAGAGAGAAGTGAGAGGGAGAGAGAGAAATAGAAACATCGATGAGAGAGAACATCAATTGGCTACCTCCTGCATGCCCCCTCTGCGACTGGGCCCACAACCTGGGCATGTGCCCTGACTAGGAATCGATCCGGTGACCTCTTGGTACGTGGGTCAATCCTCAACCACTGAGCCACACCAGCCGGACCTGAATTATTTCTTGATGATATAGATAACAAAATGTGTTATCAACAGAGAATAATGACTATTAAAACTTAAATATACTAAAGGTATATTTAATTGAGTAAAATCCTTTGCAATTTGATATACATATGAAGACTGCTGTAAGGTAAGAGTATTTTCTAGCAGACTCCTTTTATTCCAGGCATATCTGGAAAATTACATAATGCTGAATTGCAGGAAGATGAAGACAAACTGATGCCTACTTTGAAATAAGTATGTTAAATAGTTCACATACTTTATCTCTGAAAACCTGGTTGTGTGCTCCTAATAGCACCATTGCTAGCTTAAAATTTATATAGCACTTTTTCTATTGAGTTGGAAATTGTTCCCTTTTCAGAGAGAGGTTCATGTTTATTTCCAATGCAGAAGAACTTGTTTTAGTTTTGAAGGTAAATTGAACAAGTGATTGCTTTCATATATCATGTAATTCCTTACATGTTGATGGCTGTAACTTTTCTACTTAACACATTTTATTCCTTACCATGCCTGTCACTGGTTTAAGCAATCTGCGGGTAATTGATTTCTTCTGTAAAACAGATAACATTTGCTTAAAGCTCTTCTGATAGCTTTACAGCCTCTACATTAGGAGAAGCACTTCTGTCACCACTGGCATTCTTCTAAAATATAATTATTATATATCCATCAAAGGCTAAAAGAAAAAGGACGAGGAAAGCAGTGCAAATACTTCCTGTATTCAGCGTCACGGCAGTTGTAATGCTGCGAGTGCTCATAAACCACTGCTCACCTTGTTTCCCGCCCAAGCCATTGACCCGCCCTCCCTTACAACTTCATTGTTTATTCAAACAAACAAACAAACAAACAAATCTCAGTCTCTTTCAAAAGCGACATTATGCTCAATCCATTAGTCTTCCTAATAAAAAATAAAAGCATCTTTAATTTGAACAGTGACTATTTCTCAACTATGAGTCATATTTTTATGCATAACCTTAGAAAAGTAAATATGTAGCAAGCCCCCTAAGTAAACAACTTTATAATGCACATAATTTGAATACAAATACATTTAAGGGGTCAGAATTTACTCTCTCTTTCTCCTACTTTGTTGTTTTGCTTTCTCAAGACCCAAACCAATGGATACTTTAGGGTCTCTTGTCTTGACATGGAAGTGGGGTCAATTTGTCATGGGTGGTCTACAACTCAGGAAATTTGACCTGTTTCAGGGGTGTGTGTGAGTGTGTGTGTGTGTGTGTGTGTGTGTGTGTGTGTATGAGAGAAGACTATCAAGAGAAAGAGAATTATAGCTTTATAATGTTCCAGGAAAAATTATTTGCTATTCTATGGATCTAATAGATATGACTTGATATTTTCTTTTCTTTTTTAATTTTTTTTCCCATTTAGAAATCTCTATATACAGTACAGACTGATTATGTTTTCAATCCCAAATGTCAGTTCACTGAAATGTATGCTGAAAGTTGAATGTGTGTATGAGTGAGATAAACCAGAATGGGACAGTACAGTTTGGGGTGATGGAAGGTAGTCTGGGTGATTTGGGTGCAATATTAGTTAAGTATTTATAGCAGATATTCAAGAGATATATATAATAGAAAAATAAATAATCCACTAAGCAACCAAACAAATGCTTTGTTTTTATATTCTAACTAAATTTGATCACTTTCAAGAGGAAGTCCCGAATATGAGTGCAAAATAAGCATTTTTTTAATTTCTTGCATTCTTCTCTTTTATTATTAGAGTCATTTCTGTATAACTCATATATTAAACATTGTTTGGCCATTAGTTCACATGTTTTTCACACTGAATTTTGTGTTTTTGGAATAGAAACTGTCTACATAGGAATATCTTAATAAATAATTCTCAGATTTGTTTCTTGTTCCTATTATCTCATTCAGTTTCTTGATTCAGAACTAATGGTGAAATTGACTTCTCCTTGGCCCAGAAAGCCATATTTTGGTTCCAAGTGCTTAAGTTTCTCAGTCTCCCCTTCGGCTCTGTCACCTCTTTGGCTGCACACGCCTTCCTGTAACCTTAGCCACAGTCTTTCAGCTATTCTCCATTCTGTCATCTCTCTCCCACTTCCCAGCAGTGTGCCACCAGTCCCATAACTCTTTGATCACAGAGAACTCTGTGTTGTCACTTGGCCCCAATCTGATCTCTTCAGGAGCCGCATATCTTCCATAAAGTCTTTGTGCAGTGATCAGAAGAGAGTGTCATGTTCCCTGTTTCCCTACTGCCATGTATCTTTCACCCAAACTTTTTGTAAACCCATCATAAGCCACTTCTCTTTAAATGAATGTATGATCCTGTTTACTACCTGCGTCGTTTCAGTTATTGTCATATAACTAGCACTGATTTATCCAAGTTCATGTCATTGATTCTGACTTGGAACTCCTGAAGATAGAATCTCTCTACCTGAGTACTTCTTGTTGTCTAGGGACTACTGTAACATTATATGTAAACTGATTTGCAACAACATGGTTGGACTTTGAGAATATTATGCTAAACAAAATAAGTCCATCAGAAAAAGGTAAGAACCATATGATTTCATTTGTATGTGGGATATAAAACTGAAGGTGTTAGACACAGACCACAGTATGGTGGTTAGCAGAGGGAAGAGGGGTGGGCAGGTAGTAAGGGGTAAAGGGAACCAAAGATATGGTGACTGAAGATGATTTCACTTTGGTTAATGGGCACACATGATATATACAGATCATGTATCATAGAATTGTATACTTGAAGCCTATATGACCCTATTGTCCAGTATCACCCCAATAAATATAATATAAAAAGAAGAAATTGATAACCAATAAGTTTAATTTAATTATGACAGTATTGTGCATTTTCTAACTGTAAGAGAGTATATGCATTCAATGATATAATGTTATTCTTTCAAAAAGTAAAAAAGTTAGGAAAATATTCAAGTCACAGATCATCATTTATTTCTTTTCTCATTGATTTCGGGGCTTTAAGAAGTTTGCAAGTTTCATTATTTACTTTCTTGATAAAGTACATGAGTTCATGTGCACAGCTATAACAGTATTTTCTCTGAATTATCTTTTTTTTCTTTTGACTCTATATGACATTAGACATTCCGATGACGGGAAAAAATTAGTCTTCAAAGTTTCATCTTAACAATTGAAATGTTTCATTTTAACAATTGCCATCACTGATATTTTTAGTAACTCTTCTAGAATGGTTTAAACTCTTCCTGAGGATATATTTAGACTGTAAATTCTTTGAGGGAAATATACTGTAGTTTTACACTGACTGGTGTGTATAGCGGTCCCGTAGCCCCAGGCCAAGAGATGCTTTTACAAAAATGATGTAGAAAAGTTGTTACTTCAAGTTCCAAGTTCTAAATCATATCAGTATGATAAACTTCTCTTTTCTGTATTAATGTTATCTTAAATCAGGAGGTTTACTTTTTAAGACTAAGAGAGATATGTCAGAAATGAATAACACTATATTGCCAATACTTTAGAAAATTAGTGGCATTTGGACTGACTTGTTAGAAGTAACCCCATGTGATGGAAGGGAGAATTCTTATTAGTGATTTATTCTTGAGAAAGTGCTTCAAGTCCAAGTATAATATTAAATGTCTTTCTCAAGTCCCTAAGTGAGCTCTTCTAAGTGACCTGAGCTGAAGTCATTTGACCTTTGAGTATCTGAGTAAAGTAATTTCTCTTCTAGCTGAAGATAATGTTGAAACTGGTGTTAATACTCCTGTTTACTTTGAAATTTTACTCGTTCTGTAGTAGTGGTGCAGAAAGCTATAGATATTTTTAATCCAAAAGGATAAAAAGGTCTATAAACTTAAAAGTAGCGCTTAAGAATACCTACGTGTTTCTCTATTACTGCTTCTTTCAAGTATATGCCCTTGGGTTCCTTGTTTGAATACTTGTGCCTCTGCAAGATATGTGTCTCAAGGTTGTGAAACAATGCCAGTTTTAGGCAGTATGTTTTGGAAATGTAGTGCTGATTCCCTTGATTCCTCCCCAGGTCTTCAGCACAGGTCAGGACTCAAGAGCATTGCATTAGCAGGCGTGCAAGTACAGCGGTCTAGCTGGGTGCCTTCGAGCTGTCTGCTTCCTTCACTCTAGCTCTCTGCCACTTGGTCTGTGCTGTGACTCGACCTGTGGTCACAGGGGTCACCAGGCTTAGTGCTCTATGAAGTGACAGGCCAGAGAGGAGGAATTTAACATGGGAGAGTAGAGTAAGCTAGACACTGAGTGCGAGGCAGGTATCAACAGGGTCATGGTGATTTTGAAACCACAAGGATCTTTACTGCAGAATTTGTTAGCTTATTTCATTCTGTTCCTGTCTTTCTTTTTTCTTTTTCATACTTCTGCCCCTTAAAACTCATGATGTAGTCCTGTTTGTAACTCTGTTTAATCTTCTGTAGTACCAGTGCCTGAAACATACTAAGCAGTCAATAACTGTCTATTGTATGAATGAAGACATGCATGTGTAAGTCTTAAGTGCTTAGACATTACCACAATTACAGATAAACATGAATGTTCCTGGCTACTAGAACTCAATGGGAATATTCCCAAATGCCGCATAAAATCACAACTTTATATAGAGCCTTTTGGGAAATGCAGCAATATCAGAGAAGGAAATCCAAGCCTCTCATATTTTATCTGTGTTGTTGCAGTGCTAAAACAGTAAATAAGAAACAGTTCACATTGTTTAAAACAAATATGAATCACTCCCAGGCTGGTCAAATGTTCCATTGAGCTAGTATATGAGGTTTTTTCCCCCAGGAAGAGGCAAAACTTAGAAGGAAATAAGAATCAATAGGGAATGATAGACCCTGAAGAATTGAAAATGTGCTTTCAAAGTCACTCTTAGGGGAAATTCTGACCCATTTTATAAAGAGATCCGACTAAGGGTAGGCAACTGGGGATCCATGTAGGACCATGAGATGGACAGCAGAAGAGCACTTTGCTCTCCCCTGGAAACCAGTGCTCCTTATGATCTTCCCAGCTTATCCAAGTTGCTCTGTTATTTAAGGTTTTTAGGTTACTGTATTCCAAGAAAGTTTTGATTACCTTTAAATGGCAGCAACAGTTATAGGAGTAAGTAGGTCCACTATTTTGCATGGGAATCGAGCAAGATCTTTGAACAATAGAAAATGTTCAGGCCAGTACCAGAGTGCATAAAATTCACATATTAAGCAAGTTTAAAATATTTTTATTTTCTGGAAGAAAAAAAGCAAACATGCTTATGCACAAGACCTTAAAGTCCCCTACATTTTCATAGCAGCCTTCATAAGGAACATGACTGCTTAACCTTGAATATTAAATGAGGGTTCCAAATAAGCTCAACCAAGTAATAGTCTAAATGTGATTTTGCTTCTTATTAAAGGAAACTTTTCCTTAATGATGTGGCTGGAGAAAAGCAAATGAGCAGTAGTGCCCTTACATTTGTGTTCAGGTTTATAAGCTATTAGGGGACTTCATGGCACTAAATAAGACTGAAGACAGATTACTTAATGAGTTCAGTCAGGTATTGACAAGCCACTAAAACCCCAAGTCATTACATATTACTGTTTATTATTCTCCAATCCAAATATAAAAGTTTTCTATGTTTTATGTTCCTGACAGGTACCTGAAAATTACAGGTTTAAAACGACATTCTCAGGTAAATTTTCTAGTAGGCATTAAAGTTTGAAAATCTTTCTCCTCTTGGAAAAAAAAAAGATTCATGTTTTAGTCAACTTGGGAGACAACTGACTATGGTCATGAAAGCTGTTATGATATTTGACTCACAGGAAACAAAAGTCTATAACACATAAATAAAGTTAACAAGTGTTCAAGAAAGGCAGTCTTGCTTTGTGTATAGACTCCTGGCAAAGGCTCGGGAGATGCAGATGGACATAGTCAAAGATAATGGGAAGATGCATGGAAAATTCTCAGGGAAAATTTTGCAAACATATCCACATTCCTGGAAGACTATCATATCAACATTATCTCTAAAAAAATCTCTCTCATGATGGAGAAATTAATGTAGTTTACCACTGAACAGATAATCTGACCTTCCCCTATTATCCTGTTAGTGAGAGAGAAAAAGAGAGTGCAAGAGATGAGGACTAGAAGCAGGTAGGACAGTCCTGAACTCAATCTGAAGCTTAGTATGAAGTCTAGTCAAATCTAGCCTAAATCACTTGACTTCCAGCCAGCCTGCAGATTGGTAAGCATGGACACTGAGGAGTTTAAGAGTTGAGGAGCAGTTCATTATACAACAATACTGTGCAGAGAGCTGACTGATACACATATTAATGATAATCTATAGAGGGGGTGGTCAAGTATAGCTCGTCCACATAGTCATATTGAAAAGCATTGACTTTGCAGATTTCACCACTGTATAAAAAGAATATATCTTGACCAAGTCACAAAAATTCTAAAACAATTCTGTACCTATATATAAAGTATTGGTCTTTAAGTCATAATTATAGCAATTTAAAATCTGGTTCCAAGAATACTATATAGAGAAATACATAACTAAATAATTTTGAGTGTAGTAATTTTGTTTTTGTGGAAGCACTATGTACAGCCTCATTCTTTACTAACATCCTATGGATTTTTAAGGTTAAAATGTTTTATCTGAAATGTTTCCTGAGCAGTCTAATTCACATAAATTTTTATGTTATAATATTCTCTTTATATAGAAATGAATAAACCTTCAGCAAGGACTTTGTTCCTTATAAATTCTTCTCTTTGGCCCTGGCCAATTTGTCTTGGCAGTTAGAGTGTCGGCCCGCAGATCAGAGAGGCCCAGGTTCAGTTCTCGCTAGGGGCATGTACCTTGGTTGCTGGTTGTCTCTGGCTCTGTTTGGGGTTGTATGGGTGGTGACCAGTCGATGTGTTTCTCTCACATCGATGTTTCTCTCTTTCTTCTGCCCTCTCTCCCTCTCACTCCACTCTATCTGTAGATGAATGCAAAAATGTCCTCAGGTGAGGATAAACAAAATATAATAATAAGATAAAATAAATTCTTCTCTTTGAAAACTGTTGAAAGAAGTGATAACTCCAGAAGTTTAACACTCTTTATTAATACCTATATGTGGTATTTGGAAAGGGGGTATAGGTCTACAAATATATGCAAACATTGTAGAGAAAGAAATTTACAACTCATATTGTAAATACTCAATGAACTATGTTCTTATATTTGTAATAGATTAAAACAGCTTCCCACACTGCACATAAGTGAAGTTGGGCAAATATTTAGGCAAATATCTTGGTTAGAATCCTTAAGTGTTGTGCTCATGGGGTTAATATTCTTTCATCTGCCACTTAGATTATCTGGAGTCTGGGTTATTTTCAGAAAATACTATCTACAACTTCTTGTGCAATCCTTATAAAAATTTTGTTTGACAGTAATATTAGTCATGGATAATTAAATAAAGGCTATATGGTCTATCCAGTCCTCTACATTAAGTGTATCCTTGCATCAAGCTAGAACATAATAAATCTGTTAACCATGAAAATCCTGTTTTTGTTCTTTATACAACTACTTTTATTGGCTTGCCTTGTGTTTATATTTAAGTTAGTGGGCAAGAAGAGCCATTTTTTGGGTTCTAGAACAGGGAGAAACTGACAAATACTATCAGTATAATTGTGAAGATGTGTCTGTAATCCTCCCTCCTACTTTCATGTAATTAATAGCCCTAGAAAGTAAAATGTTTAAGCCAAATAAATTATAGTTTTGAAAAATTACTGCAAACTTTTACTTCAGGTCAAGATGGGGTCATCGGGAATTAAATTACCCTCCTGTTGTCAACATTCAAAAACTCAAAAACACATGTGAAACAATGGTTATAAGACACAGGAAAGCAGTCAGTGAAGGACATCATTCTTGAGAGATAGGAAGCAAAGTGAGCCCAGTGACTGCCCCAGCTAACTGCCTTAGGAGAGTTCCCGGTGATGGCACAGAGAAGGGAAACAGACAGAGCCTCCAAGTAGATGGAGTTGGGAGTCCAGGTGAACCAAGGTCACTAGAGTTCACAGAACAGAGTACAGGAATGGAGAGAGATGCAGATAGAGAGAACCCCAGAAATTCACAGAAGGCTCCCCTGAAGTAGTCAGTAGAGTACTGATATATGTGAGGAAAATACCCTTTCCCTGGGATATAAGCACTTAAAAGAATTAGAGGAAATGATGCCCAGCTCTCACAAGCAACTACACTATCGCTATCCCTGCCAGCTAGACAAGAAAAACTCATAACTGGGCAGAGTATTCAGGAGAGTTTTGTCTCACTACTGGGGAGTAATTTATCCTAGATATATACTCCCCAGGTCTGAAGTAGCAGTTTTAAATGTAAAACCAGAATGTTTCAAACTATTTCTCATAACTAACTAATAGTTAATTCTTTAGTTTGATTAAAAATTAGGTTTGCTTGATGCTGTTGATGCAAAGAATTAACCACTTTTCTGAAGTCACCAAAATGCAAAAATTCTTTATCTCAGTGCAACAGACTGCATGTTTGTGTTTCCTAAAATTTGTATGTTGAAATCCTAGCCCCTAATGAGATTGTGTTAGGAGGTAAGGCCTTTGGAGTTAGTAAGGTTATGAGAGTAGTGCCCTCACGGATCAGATTAGTGTCTTCAAAGTACCTTAGAGAGCTCTCTAGTTCTCGCTCTGCCATGTGAAGATACAGTAGGAAGACAGCAATCCACAACCCAGGAGACGGGGCTCACCAGAACTGACCATACTGGCCCCCTGGTCCCAGACGTCCAGCCTCCAGAAGTTAGAGAAATAAATTTCTGTTGTTGAAAAGCCACCTAGTCTATGATATTTTGTTATAGCAGTCAGAACTAGGACACGCAGGTCTTTCCATCTTTATAGGAAGGACACTTCAGATTTACCTTAATTTGTGGACTTATCCCCAGAGGTGGACTCTTCATTTATTTATTTTATTTATTTATTATTTTATTTTTGTTACAGATGTTTCTCCTTTTTTACTCCATTGACACCCTCCTCCCCACCCCCCCTCCTCGTCCCTGGCTTTGTTTTCCATGTCCATTGGTCATGCATACATGCATATAAGTTCTGTGGTTTATCTCTTCCCTCCCCCCACCACCGCCTCTCTGAGGGTTGTCAGTCTGTACCCTACTAGAGGTGGACTCTTATGTGCTTGGCACTTTGCACCCAAATTGGGGAAATGATTCGTGTTTAGGCCAGTGAGTCCTCCTTCCGTACACTGTTAACGGATGTATTTTTAGTACTCAGTCTTCCTTCTGACTTCATCCTGGCTGGCATGTCTAGTTTCCAATGCACCGATACTAAAAAGGAAGCAGCCTCCTTTATTTGGCTCTACATCCTCTTCACCTTCCCTAGGAAATACTACTCTTTGTTTCCTTTATTTTCTACTTTCTCCACATATTCCAGAAATATATTATAATTTCTTAATTACTGAGGCCCCTCACCTGTTTCATCATTTATGAGTTTATGTCATTGTTTCCTTCTTTTATCTTAATAGAACTCAGGGAAGACGAGAGATAAATGCATTTATTCATACTTCCACTTATATCTAGAAAATTTGTGTGCAGGGGGAGGGGGTGTTGTTGAAGAGAAGGAATTATTACATTAGGACCTTTAAATATAATGATGCTTTGGGAAGACAGAGGCAATGTTAACAACACTAAATTAATTATTCTTTGAATAAAGTATGTTGCTTTCAAAACTTTGAACTTATATAGTAGACATATAAGCAAAACATAAAAGCAGTTATAATATAGTTTTATAACTATAGATATTGTAGTTTTTCTTGGAAAGTGTTTAAGTCAACTATAATATATACAATGTATCTTTAGATATGAGGCACGGATATATTATGGATCCCCAAAATTATTTCAGAAACAATCAAACCAGTACATGGAATGTCTGGGATTTTAGGGATGTTCTAGAAGAAACACAAACTTTCATTTCATGGGGAAATCAAGAAGGTAATGCAAAGGAAATTGATGTTATGCTAGATAGTTCTCTGCTTTAAGTATTTACATGACTCTTGGAAAAAGAAAGAAAAAATACAAGTGACCAACTATTTTGTCAACTGCAAAATCTAAAATATATATCCATATGTTATAATGGATGCCATAGTTTGACACCTGAAAATCATGTATAATTTTAAATATGTAAATAGTGATATATATATATATATATATACACACACATACACACACACACACACACACACATTACCTATATATACTACTTAATCTTGACCTAAGAAAGTATATTTCTATAAATTTTAATAATTTAAATGTAAATTAAAAAGTATTTTTGTGTCATCTGTGAAATGTTTATTAAAAATATAGCACTTAGTACTAGCTTTTGCTGCATTGACAATGGTTGATAAATTTGGCTAAGAAAGAAAAAGGTATGTAACATTTTATAATAGATGAAAGTCATTCAAAGTAGAGTAATTTCTGTCATCACAACAGCTTCTACAAACATAAAAGTATTATAATATTTAGTTTTGACTTACAGCTTACCTTAAGAAGAGCTATCTAATAAAGAAAATTAATTATGACTAAGTTTCAGAATTTTTAGCTTATTTATTGGAGTCCTTTACATTATACCTTAAGTGGAACTTGAAAAAGATAAGTGCAGATGTAAAGAAAGATGAATAAAAAGGTTTACTTGAAAAAGAAAAGTAGTACATTCTTTTTTTCATGTTTCTGCTCATATTGATGAAGACCTAAAATGAATAATTTCCTAACACTTTACCTTTTTTGATAGACAGAAATATATTAACATTGGAAACCTTTGATAGTGATGATTTAATTCAAAACAGATTATGCTAAACATTTTGAATTCTGAATTCTTAAAAACTCTCATTTCAGGAAACACAAAAATAACCAAAAGAGAACAACTGTATAAGTGTAAAAATATAACATTATTTTTGACAGTGATGATTCAGAATTTATGACAATCTTGACAGACTGGAGTTTATCTTTAGCTTTTTTTGCAGAAGGAGAAAATAAGGAAATGTAAATAAAGTGATAACCTGATTAAAGGACTTTCAGAAACTGTCAGTTCTCTACACTGTTATAGAAGCACCTGTGTCTAATCATTTTCCCTCTTCTTAAAGAAAGAATCGCCTAAGGGTTTTATATAGGGAAGACTTAGGATCATTGAAAACGAAAGGTAAAGAACATGGGGGAAATCACCTTCACTAAAATCTTCCTAAAGGCATGACCTCTCTGCTTCTCAAACAGTTCATTGCCATTTTTAACCATTCAAAAGTCCTTTCTCATGATGTTAATAGTATCTTTGATAATAACATGACATATTCTTGGAAGCATTTCCAACCTTCAGACATCTGTCGTAATGAAAGTAATAAAAACAGGCAAAGAGAGCAAAGAAGAAAGTGGGAAGCCTGGTAGAAAGTAGGTGGGAGAAAGCCTTGTGAGGTAGGTGTGGACCAATTGGACTCTTCCAGTCGTGGAAAGGAACACAGGAGTCGGAGGGGCAAGGAAATGGCAGAGTGGGAAACTTCACCAAGTTTTGATAGGGAATGTGAATTCACTCCTCTATTTTTTAAAGAGACTAAAAGGAGGATTGGACAACAATTTTTACTACCTTTTGATTGCAATACCTAATGATCTGCACCTTGTCCTGTCTTCCTTCTTAGGTTGTGTATGTTTATAAAGAGATGAGAATACTTATACCACCTGTCCCTTTAGTGGTACCATTCAGCCAGTTTCAACAAGTGCAATGATGTAAATATCACTACCTAGGTTTGTTTTTAGAAAATGAGTTGTATAGTTATACTATACTACACTCACTTATTTGCCATGTGTCTTTTTTTTTAAATCATCACCTGAGGATATACCTTTCTATTAATTTTTTTAGAGAGGGGAAGGAAGAGAGAGAAAAAACATCATGTTAGAGAGAAACATTGATCAGTTGCCTCCAATACATGCCCCAACTGGGAATCAAATCTGCAACTTAGGTATGTGCCCTGCCTGGAAATAAAACCCACAGCCCTTTGGTGCATGGGGTGATGCTCCAACCAACTAAGCTACCCAGCCAGGGCTGCCATATGTCTTTAAGAAAGTTATTTCACTAGTTTGTTGCACTTTCCTTATGATGTTAAGTAAGAGCCTGGGGCTTATCTATAAGCCTCACTTAATAATATATAAGGATGTCACTGAGGCCCTCAAAACACTGATGACAAAATGGGATTAAATGTCAAGAATTTGCTGAGGAGAAATATTGACATGAAAGAAAACAGGAAGGAGCTGGGTAAAGCTGGGATGGTAATAAAACCATAATGCAAATCTGAACCTGAGTTAAGGGAAGAGGGAGGGGGAGTTTAGTAAGGCTCTCAGAGAGGGCTTTCCAACCAAAGTTGTCCATCAGAGATGACCCATGTCTTCCAGAAATGCTTCTGTCTTTGGATTCCTGCCACTCTCAGTCATTAGCAGGAATAGCCCATGGAACATGTAATCTCAGCACAAGTGAGGCTATGGATTTCACAGCAAAACAGCTGGGGTCCATGGTCACTTATACTTGTGCAGTGGTGAGTCTGCGAAGCTCATACTCATAGCCCCTTGCACCATTTAAATTTACTTCTCCACATGGGTTCAGGAACAACTCCTCCATGGTTTCCATGGGCCTTTCTTCCTGAATGAAAATTAAGAAGAGGGACATTAGTGGAATGAACTAAAGTTCCCAGATCTATGGTGGAGCTCTTGGCTATAACCAATATTCATCCTCTCCCTCCTCCACTCTTCAGTCTACATTGCCTGCGTTCCCAGTGATTCCCTCAGCAGAACTTTGTGCCTTGCCTGGTGGTATGAACCAAACATTTATTCTTGAAATATCTGAACCCTTGATTATCATATCCTTTACAGTCAAGGTTATTTCATATGACTACTCATATTTATAGTGGAGACAAGAGAATATTAGGATCCATGTGGATCACCAGGATTCTACATTCATTCCTACATTTCCCCATTGGGCAAACAGCCTTACATCATTCTGTTGTTCTGAATCAATTACCCCTACCAGTATGGTTACTCCTGTTTTCTCCTTGTTTACCAGGCGTCCCAAGTTTCCAAATGATATCTATAGTTTATAGCTTCACGAGACCCTTGGTCTGTCCAAAGGGAGATAGAAACTAAGACTGTGAAGACAGGAAGCACACTATCCTTCAGTGAGTTATCAATGGCCACTCCTTGGCTTTGGAATCCATATACCCTTCCTATTGGGACAAAGCACCATAGGGGGGTCTCTGGTTGGATAACCTTACTGTACCCTTTCAGATGTTTTCTCAGCACTGGCAGTTGCAATTTGGGAGGCTGTTTTGGCATTCTGTAAGGCTGGCTGCCTTGGAGTGCTGTAGCCCATAGACATGGTTCTATTCCCATACTTCCTTTGCTGTGAAGTGAGTTCCTAAGTCAGATGCTCTGTGGTGGGATTCCATGCCTGTGGATCAGGCATTCTGTTAGCCAGTGGATAGCAGTGATGTCTAATGTTCTGCAGGCAGAAACGTAAAGTTATGTTCAGAATAACTATCTCTGTAAGTCAAGCAGGATGGGAATGGAACGATGTAGTGAACTAAACAATTAAATTATTCAGCAAATAGTGCCATATACAGAACTCAGTGTTGATATCTGCTGTTGGCGAGTTGGGTATTCAGAGGGAGCAGTGATTAGATCATCTTTGGTAAGTAGGAGTCCAAGGTGGACATTTATGGCCACTTTTATTTGGGTAACCATCATACCAGTCTGGAATGGCTTTTAATGAAAGCTGGCTAATATCAACTGCATGAGTCATTTTGTCTACTCAATTGTTGAATGCCCTTTCCATAGTGGATGTTTTCTGGAAGAGAATTGGTGATACAAAAATCTATATCCTTACCTAGTGTTACTTCTTTTTCCACACAAAATAGATGACCAAGTGCGCTGCTTATATGTCTCTGCCTTTGGGAAATTCTTTTTTCATTCTACTGTTTTTCAAGATCATCCCTGTATCATGTGGCTGAAATTCAGCCACTGTCATTATTTTATTTGTACCGACATACTGAGGCAACACATTCACTAATCAAACTTATACTTTTTCTCTCTCCTTTACTTAGTTATAAGGAGCTGGCATAGAACTGTAGCTGGCATACAAACCAAAGGAGGGACACTGGTGTAACTTTGATGGGTGACATGTGGTCATCTACTTTCTCATGTCCAGAGAACTGTGTCAAGGCCTATCTGATATTGATGATACAACAAATGGGCAGTTTCAGATACCTGGCCAGCATGTGTTCAATGGTCCGGTGTTGTGTGTTTAGTGGAGCCCAGTAACTCACAGAAATGTTTCTCATAGAATAATTCTGCACTGTGCCTGGCCTTATTCCAGAAATCCAGGAGCCTGCTTTGTGATTCTTCCACTGGAGCTTTCCAGAAATTCCACATTGCACATTTCCAACACTGCAGGGTCTACAGGATCCTCACAGCCATAGAGTATTATGTGGCCTAGATGGTGGGGCTGATTGCGTCACACCCTTTCTTGCTTCTCCATTTTTGTTTACTGTTTTTTAATTTTAGATGTCAAGAAGCAACTTTGCCGTATTCCCATCTCTTTTGCCTATAACAATATCATGATCTTTTAACCATTTCAACAACTCTCTTTAGGTTAGATTTTTGACTGTCTCTCCACCTCATCTATAATTATGGTAATTGAAGCCACCTAGCTCTGGCAATTCAGTGCTACCTCCTGGTCTCTATTACTTAGGAGAAGGACATTGTCACAGTGGCTGTTGATGAATCCAGCTCTGTAATCGCCCCTCCTACACTCAACCCACCCTGCCTATAAAGAACCATTGCTGAGATTCTTAGTTATTCTGGTCCCTCTAACCAGCGCACTCCTGATGGCCTTGATGAAGGTGTAGCCTCTTGAGTCTCCTGGCTTACGTAACATGTCCATTTAGCATGTTCACTCCCCTCAGCCTCATTATTCCTTCTGTTATCTGCCAAGGAAATATTTACATTTCTATTTTGCTGAAAGTTGACTATCTTCATGTTTTACAGACCTCTATAAGCCATTCTAGCAACAAGTTTTTCCTTATCACCTGAAGTTCTTACTACAATGTTAAATTTCTTGTCTTTAGAAATGCATTTAAGGCAATGAATTCTTGCTTGTCCAACCATACATTCTGGTGCCCTTGATCGAACACCCTCAAAATCCAATCCAAGGAGTCCCCCTTTCACTCTTGCCAGAATATATCAGCTAAATCTTGCAATTTTTATTTTTTTGAAAAAAACTTTTTCATTGGTGTTTAGAGGAAGGGAGAGAGAGAAAGAGAGATAGAAACATCAAGGAGAGAGAACATCGATTGGCCACCTTTTGCAAGCCCTCCACTGGGAATGTGGCCCACAATCTGGGCATGTGCCCTGACTGTGAATCAAACCAGCCACCTCCTGGTGCATAGGTTGATGCTCAACCACTGAGCCACACCAGCCAGGCTAATTATTGCAATTTTTAAAGTGTAGAACCTCTTTCCTCCTTTATTGGGCTCAGCACACTCCCAGTCAGGTTATTCTGCAATTTTTTGGCCTGGCAGCCAGAAGAAGAATTGAGGGAACTCCTGTGGTGGGGGTGGGGGTGCCTATTGCCTTGTGAGGGAGCAGCTTCTGTAGCATCTTCCTGCCCAGTGGAAGTACTAGCTCCCTTGATGGAAAGATAGACTATTTTTTTTTTTTTTTTTGCCAGCCCACAAGTTCAGAGATAGCTAGCATGTTGAATAGTCTTCATTCTCAGGGTCATTCATTCAAATCTCCTTGTCCCATTTTTCATCATCTTTGGTTTTTCCTTCCAGGCCCTCATCTTTTAACAAACCTGCCTTGGCTGAGTGTTGAAACATGTCTGGAGCCCTGTGACTCTGACAGCTCTTCAGCCTATCACTTAATTATGTTTACCCTTCTACTATAGGTAATAAGGTCCCTTTATAAACTCAACTGAGAATCTGTGAGTTCACAGTTAGCCATAAACTCCTTAACAGTTCTCCATCTCTATTTATCTTTCCAAAAGGCATCCCTCTGCTCTCTTAGTGTTGTTCCTCCTATTTTTCAAATGTCTACATTATTACACCTGCTATAGGATTCTGCTCCACCAGGGCATTTTCCCATGTCACCAACGGTGAAATCTTTAGTAACTGAGCTGCCACATTGTGCCAAGGACTATCCATCCCCCACTTACTAACCAGGATGATGTCCTCTTCACCTGCCCAGCAGTGGACAAGCCAGTCCCAAATCCCCATCTTATTTCTCGTTTGCTGAGATAAATTTTGGTACTACTCGTATGGTTGTTCCAGGAAGAAGATACCAAGATGGAATTAAACATGCAAGTATTTTATTAGAGAAACCACCTCTTTGAGATAAAATGGTGTGGGAAGAGCTTAAGTTCAGAGGCACCTTCAGAGCACAATGTGAGTGAAAGAGAGAGGGAGGGAAATGTCCTTGACAATGATGCTGTCTAAAGGGGTCTTCAAGCCAAAGTCAGCTATCAGAGGAGTGCCATATCTCCCAGGAATGGGCACCACTTAATATTCCTGCTGTGCTCCTTTATTGGCTGAGAACAGCTCACGGGAAGTTTGGTCTCAGTATGAATGCCACACAGAGATAAGTGTTTACTGCTAAAGTCCTTTTTCATTCCCCTCCACCTTCTTCCTTGTTGGTTATAATTTATGCAATTAATAACTATCTTCTGACAATTATTTTCCCTTTTATAATAAGCAGAAACAGCAAGAAATTCCCAGTCAGAAGAACTTGGCTAAATGACTACAGTACTATGGCATCACCAGAAAGCGAGTTAGATAACACCTCTGGTTTGCAATTTCCTCATTTAGAAAATAGTGAAGTTTTAAGATTGTGTTGGGAATGAATAAATCCAGGTTCATAACCTGACATAATATTACATTCTAATTTATTTGTTTCTTGTCTCTCTTCCCCTCCCCCACCTCC